>NC_090198.1:4304215-4604215 GCF_033026475.1 Channa argus
TGGACAAGCTGCTCATCAGATGGGAGTTGGGTTTATTTCTGTGCCCCCCTCCTCTCCTCCTCTTCCCATTCCATCCTCCCCTCAACTCCCCTCTATCCAGCCATCCCTTCTTCCCATCCTCTGCCACCCCTCTTGTTTGCTTTCCCTCCAAGATATGTCTCCATTTTATTGTTGTTGTGTTTTTTTTTTCTCCTCCAGACTGGACATCTCTGTCGCAAACGTCCAAAAAACAAAAACAAAAAAAGAAAAACTTGGCTTTGTCTTTGTGCGGACAGGACACAACTTCTTTTAAATTTCATTATTCTTTTCTGTTTCACTTTTTCCCCCCAATTTTATTTCTCTGGACTCATTATCAGCAGCATGTAGCACAGGGTAAACACACCCGTACGCACACATACACCCACCAGAGCTAAATTCCATCTGCGGCAGTGACGGCCACTTTTGACAAAACACTAAGTGCGTTTCTTAATTATCTGACTTCTGTCTAATACCGTTGTCATCTCACTGACAATCCTTCTCCTCGCTCTCTGATGTTGTTATTATGTTCTCATTTGGATGCTGGCTCCCTGCAGGTAGTCACCCCCCGCCACCACCCACCCATCATCTACCATATCCCTCCTCTTTCTCCTCTTTGCTCATGCACACACACACACACCTACACACACACACATACACACTCTTCCCCTAATGCTCCTCAATCAATACGTGATATCACAAACTGCTACGACTTCTCATGTTTCCTTTAACGAAACTCACCTTTGATGGGTGGTCGTGTGCTAGACATGTCTAAAATTATTAAAAACTTTTTTATTCAGTGTTGCGCGCTCACACACACCTAGCCACCTTCATACACACCCACACACACACGCACATATGTGTTGGTGACCACAGGAAGCAGTCAATAGGCTGAAGGATTTGATTTGGATTAGTAGAGTGTACAGCAAATCGAGGACGATTTTTTTTTGGGGGGGGGGTTATTTTCTCCTTCTTTGCTAATGAATCCTTCCTGTGATCAACACCATCCGTCCACTACCCCACCACCAAGCTTCCTCTATCTCCTCTTCCTCCTCCTCATCTGACAGAGAAAAAAAAAAAGGAGAAAAAAGAAACACGAAGCTCAGCTTGTTAAGAAAAACAAATATTCAGCAACTTTATTACAAGTGAGGCTGCAAACAAAACTAGGTTTCTTTTTCTTTTTTTTCTTTTTTTTTTTTTTTTTTTTTGTTTGTGAAAGAGTGCCGTCAGCTTACCTGGAGTTTTAGAAGAACATGTCTTTCTTCCAGGCTGTTAAACTTCTGCACAATGGAGTGCTTTTTTTTTTTTTTTTTTTAGGAGGCTGTTCATTCCCATTAAGTATTAAAGCTTTACAAAGACAATGCAAATTTCATGCAATTACACACCATTTTTGGGGTGTTTTCACCCACTGAGGTATGTTGAACCTGCCTAATGTGGTCTTACAGTACAATAAAAGTGAGCCAAACTAGTCTATTGGGTTTTTTTTTTTTTTTGTTGGGGGGGGGGGGGCGCTGCTTAAATGCAGAGGTTGCAGTATTGGATCTTCCACCTATTGAAGCTGATGCATAACAAAGCTTGCAGGGCCAAAAGTAATGATCATATACAAATATCAATATAAGAAAGAATGTGTGAAAGACGCATGGTTATTGATGTTTAAATAACTGTAGCGTCAGAGAGATGGAGCAGGGGGGTATGTGAATCATATTTTCTCACTATGTCTTGTAGAAAAAGAGGGAGAACAGAGACTTGAACACACCCTGCGAGGCGTAAACAGTGAAGCTAAGGGCAAGATAAAAACACGTGTTTTCTCTTTTTCTCTGCCAGGTGAACATAACTTCAAATAAATATAATAAGTTAGTATCCTTTCTTTTTTGGGGGGGGGGAGGCTATAAGCTGCATTATCTGCTCGCTCGCGTCTCCACCCTCTCCGCAAAGAGAAAACGAAAGAGAGTGTTTGACAATGCAAACTCCGCTGATAAAAAAAAAAGAAAAAGTAAAAGGATATGTCTTCAAAAGTGTTTTGTTTTTTGTTTTTTTTCCCCAATCTCGTGTGTGTGTGTGTGTGTGTGTGTCTTTTAATTTGTCTGGGCATACGCAGCTGTATTTGCATTTCAAATGCTTATATTTGAAGAAGGTAGTTTAAATGCCAAGACATGAATTGATGACAATCAGCTCGAGTCAAAAGCATCGGCGAAAAAAAACCCCTCTCTCCTCGCCACTGACATTAAAACTAAAGCAATGGCCACAACGCAAACACAATACAAATATATATTTATCTTCCCTGTCTCTCTTCTTCCTCCATCAACCTTTCTCATACTCCCCCTCTCCTTCCCTCTCATTATTTTAGTATCATTTTACATCTGAACACCATTTATTACATTACTATTCTTTCAGGGCAACAGTGTGTGTGAGCCACCTGTAATAAACTAAAAAGATAAGAGAATAATCAGTGAGATTCTGTATACACAGCCTCCTCCCCTTCGCGCTACCTTTTCCTCACTTTTCCACATTAATTTGTGTAATTTACAGTAAATCCAATAGCTGTCAGTCACACACACACACGCAAACACACACACAAAAGAAAAAAAACAAATTAAAATATGCTGTAAATTTACAGCATTGGGAAACAGCTGCTGCAACATTTACAGCAAAGACCACTCTAAAATATTAAAGATGTGTCATCACCAGCTCTCGGCCCTGCATCTGTAACCATCTGCTTTCTATTAAAACATTACTCCAACCCCCCACCCACACCCCCCAAAAAAGCACATCCATCCAGCCCGCGCTCACTCGTCGATGCTATTTCCAGCCTTTTTTTTTTTCCCCTGTTCTTTTCAGATCTGCCGCTTTCTACGGCTGCTGCATTGGTACAGACAAACAACTTTTTGAGTCCTGCCAAACTCCCCCCCCCCCCCCCCCCCCCCCAACCCCCCTCCCTGCTCATGAGGAAAAAACAAGTTCCTGTACTGTATGTGTGCTGGAGCTGCTGTACAACCTATGCTATCAAACAGCTGATTAAATACCACAGGATACTGACAGATCAAAAAAAAGAAAGAAAAAAAAAAAACAGGAATACACATGTCACAGGTTGAGTTTGAGGCAGCTTCTGTGCAGGGATACAGAACCTCTCCAGACTGAGATAAATCTTCCTCGCTAAAATCAATAGTGTATTACAGTGATGTTTGTTAGCATGTTTTAAGGGCTTTTTAATCTGAAATTATTATTATTTTTTCTTCTTTCACAATTGTATTTTCCTTATGATGAATAATCACCGGAGGTCACACACACACAACCCTTCTTTTGATTTATTTTATTACATTACCGGTCCCGTCTGTGTGTCCTTGAGCAAGACACTGAACCCTCAAGTTGCCATGACTAAAAGCATCAGCTAAACGTCTAAAATGTAAAATTACAGTCCTTTCTTCCCTGATGTCCTTGGGTTACTCAGGGGTGAGGAGGCGTACAATGACTCAAACTGTTTGGGGCGATGACATCTGTCCTGTTAGAACAGATAGAAAGAGAGAGAGAGAGAGAGAGAGAGAGTGAAAAGAGGAGAGTGAGAGCCAGGCTCCCCTGAAAGCAGCACCGCAAAAAATATTATGTTACAACTGAACAGAGAAAGAGAGATGGGGAGGAGAGAGTTATGGGCCAAGTCAAAGGTAAACAATTACAACATCGTGAGTCACTTTTTTGGAGTGCGGCTAAAGGAAGATCATCTCTCCCACTTAATAGGTAATTTCCTTTTGTCTTCTGAGGATCAGATCACATGTTGTTGCCTTCGACGGGGTGGTCCGCTGAGGCGAACGGCGAACGGGAAAGAGAGAGGGAGAAACATTACAGATTGAAACTTGGCTGGGAAACTTTTACAACAGTGTTCTATGGGAAACATTCTGTTCGAATTAAACAAGCGCCTGTTTGCGAGGCTCGCAGCAACAGATTCAGAGGGTCATTTCCCAGTTTATGTTTCTTTTTTTTTTTTTTTTTTCTTGGATATGTCATGCTTTCTGTCATCTTGTTTGTGCAAAAAAAAAAAACCTAGTTGTCCGTTTTGGAGCTGTCATCTGGTCGTCCTTCTTTTGCACTTCTCCCTGTTGTTTTTCCTTTCGTTCTCTACGTCTTTCCATCACTCTCCACTGTGATGTCACTATCTCGGTGTGAATCATTAGGATATCAGTGTTCAGCCGGTGACAGAAAGCGCCTGATTAACAAGCTCTCTTGTTTTTCCTCTCCTCTTAATCCTCCTCCCTTTTTCTGAAACGAGGACTCCCGCTGCTCCCAACGACATTTCTCCTCATTCCAACTCCACCATCGCACCCCCCCCCACCCCCCCCCACCCCTCATCATCTCTCCTTCCCTTCTCTTCTTCCCTGTCATGGATGGCAGGGAGTCACAGGTGTGCAACAATAATTACACATACACTCAGAAAAAAAATAATGTTGTTTCCTCCATTTAATAAGTTTGCAGTAAAATAGGCAGCGAGATAGAGAGAGACAGAGAGCTCAAATCTTATCGGATACCCCAACCTCTAACTTAATCATATGGCTCTTAAGAGCAGCCCGCCACCAGCTGGGGCTCTGTAATATGCATGCAATATGTGTGTAAAACGATACGCTTTAATTTTGAGCCCACTTTAAGCAGCAACAAAATCTGTTTATATGGGAGACATTTAAAAAGAAGAGAGGGATCGAGGGAGGGGGGGGAGCAGAGGATTGGGTTAACTCTTGATCTCCAGGCCTGACAAAAGCCATCTGTTGGGTGTCAACTAGTATCACTGTACAAAGTGTAATGCATTGAAAGTTGAGAGCAAAATGAGGGAAAGTGAATGTAAGTGCTTGTTCTATACAAACAGGTGGGAACCGCTCAGTCCACTGTTTTAGGACCCAGGGTTTTCCCTCTTATCGCTCCCAAAGTTGCCGAAAAACCAGACTTAAAACCAAGTTATGCACCTTTGGGAGTCAAGTAAGAGGTCCACACCATGAGACTCTCACATTCCTGTTCTGCCACACTCAGGTATTAGTCTTATGAGAATGCTGCAGAAATAATAAACCTTCCCTGATCGGCCAGAGGGAGAAGCCTTGCTCAAAACCCCCTCTGTCCTAATCCCAGGCAGTAGGTCTGCTTCATAAAAGCCATTGACAGCACATTAAAAGTTCTACCAAAAAAATGCTTAAAATGCACATAGTGTAATTCTAAGTTGATGTTTTACTCACAAAAATAAAAGGTTAAATACACGAGATGGCTTACGCTCAATGTAGTACTCAGTACTCAATTCAGTACTGCTTTGGCTCCTACCTACCACCCTCAAGTCCTCAGCTATAGTGGTACCGCATGCTTTGTTTTCTAAAGGTATATTAGCTCCATGGCTACTCCACTTTGCTCCTACAGTCCAAAAACATGCTGGTTAGGTTGGCTCTACCTTGCCCCTAGGTGTGAATGTGAGTGTGAATGACTGTGTCAGACCTGTGAGAGACTGGTGACCTGCTGCCCTGCCTCTCACATTTTTTTTTTAACTGTGTTAGACCTTCAAAGGGTATAAATATATAGATATATAGACAGAAGTGTGGTTCGGCAGATGCAGCTTTTGCCCCCATGTTTGAGCTGACCATCCAAATTTAAAGGGATAACTGTACGACACAACCTCTGACAATTATCCATAATAGGATTTTTTTTTTAATTAAATGACATAATTTGTTTCCCAACTGTTTCCAATTAATTTTACCAAAATGTCTACCAGGTGAAGTCTAGGAACTTTATTAGTATTGTTATTACAAGTACTTGGGGAACAATCAGTGACAAAAGCATTTTTTTGGCTGAACCCAACCAGCCAATCTGTTAGTTAACAGTGATTCCTAGATGTTTAACTGTAGAGGCAGGAATGCAGGTAACAGGATAGGGACATATAACCTATATGGTTTATTTCATTCATATTCGTTAGAGGACTCATGTTGATTAGAGGGTTTGCAGCCGAGTTCCAAATGTTAGACGGAAGCTCGCCCCACTGTTTGTACTCAAAACTCACTTCAAATCAAGTTTATCATGGTTAATGATTGCAGAAACATGGCTTTTAGGAATCTCCAGGGGATGGAAGCACTATAGACAAACTAAGCTGCCGAGTCGCACCATCCAGTGCATCGAGTGTGCAGACCTGGGGTACCACCAAAGGGCAGGAAAGAAAGGAAGACAGAAGAAAGCAAGAGCAAGGCATTAAAGGGCAAGAGAATCAGAAGGCTTTCAAGGAAGGAAGAATTGGACGAGGAGAAAAGAGGAAAAAGAAATGGAGGGGAGGGCTGTGTGTAAACTTCAAAAAGCCTCTGCTGCTGTGGCTGACGCCGGCAGCTCTGACCACTCTACAGATGCTTTTGTTCCCCACTCGCTCTTGCTTTCTTTTGCACCCTCCTCTTCTTTACCCCCCCCCCCCCTCCTCCGTTCTCCTCTTTATGCGCCTTAGTGATCCAGCGCGAGTGGAGCGGGGGGCTATCAAAGCTACTGCTGTCTGTTACAAACTTCAAAACCCGGGGCCTCTGTCTGTCCGTCAACCCCAATCATCATATCTGCAAGGCCCCCACGGAAAGCCTCATACACTGCAGGAGAAATATTTGATCTGTCTTTTTGCGAGGATCAACAGTCACACAAACGACAGGGGTGCCCCGGCATTGCGGGGGGTTGGGGGGGGGGTACTGGGGCAGGAAAGTGAGGATGGGGATAACGAGAGAGTGAAGAAATACAAAAAATAAAAAAATAATAATCTGTTCTTTATAAAACCCTAAAGACTCCATGGAAGATTTGCTTTTATATCTCGTATTTAATGTTTTAATATCATTAAAATTAGAAGCAAGCGACAAGTATTAGACAAACATAATAAATAATAACACCAACAAATGTTGTCACAGTTTTTCATTATTAACTTTAGTCTTAGTTTAGTTTTTCTTTGGTATTCTGTCGTTTCTCTTCATTTGTCACTGCTTTTCTTCATGTATGATCAATTCAATAATGCTATGGACAGTATCAGCGAATGAAATTAGTCCAATAAGGTGGGCAGCGAACCTACCTGATGGTATTTTAGCCTCGTTCTAATAAAATGAGTGTAGGCCTGATCTAATAGACTCAACAAGAAAGGGGGGAAAAAAAAATCCAACCGACAAAACTGTTCTATCTCTCTTGAAAATGTTGAAATGAATGACATTGCAGCATAAAGTCACCTCATTTAAAAAATAACTTTGCAGGAATTATACATTCTATTTAAAACTATACTGTCCATGATCTACTTCGTAACCAGTAAATTATCAATTTGTACTGACACAATTCATTAACCATACAAACATGGCGGCTTGAATACCACTATTATGACACTAGGTTCAACATATTTTCTATAGAGTTTTGAGAGATAATAAAAAGCATTTTTGCAGTTTTGTGACATTTTAGAGTAAGTGCTAATGAAGCTGTTACATAGTTGAGGTCCTACAGTTTCTATACAGATACCACTGATATGTCTGCGAGTAAGGTTATTTTTATTTATCACTCCATCATGACATATTAGTGCTCAAAATAGATTAATAGGCCTGTATCTGTCCATGTATCTATCAATCTGTTTAGCCATCTATCTGTCTGTCTCACTGTCATATGACGGTTATTTATAGGCGTCATCGTGTGTGTCTCCAGGAGACGGCTGGTATAGTTAGCTCTTAAATCCTGTATGTGAGATCAGACTACATAATTACCTATCACATTAAGCCCTTTATGTCCACCAGACTTAGGCCGCTCACTCTCTCTCTTGTGCACGGTCTGTCTGTCTTTCTTTCACACACACACACACACACACACACACGCACACACATGCAGAGCAGCAGTAGTGGAGCAGCTGGTAGCATTATTGACACACAGTTTGCCTGGGGGGGAGGCAGGAAGAGGAGGCAGAGAGAACAAGAGAAGAATCAAATGGGGAGAAGATGAACGTGTGATTGGATGGAGAGTCTACGTTAATGTAGATCACTAACTTTAAAGCTCTTTATTTTTTTAATTGAGCCGTGCACGTATAGAGCACACCACAACTTCCCAACACAAGCACACACAGACACACACACACACACACACACACACACACACACACACCCCAGCCCTTTGGCGTGAATCTATTCAGCCAGACTGCTATCAGTGATGCAGGCATGTCACTCATCACCCCATCGCATCCAACAGAAGAATCAGCAGGACATCGTGTCAGGCTTTGCCGAACAAACATACACACACACACACACAGGCATGTACACACCACCAGAGATGCATGCACATGCCAAGTGTGCAAGTCCAAGGTTCATGAGGTTGAATGTTTCCAGAGCTAATTGGTTTACGTTCTATGTATTAGTTTGGTACATAGAAGAACATTTTAGCAGAGTGGACATTCCCCTAATCTGGGAATGTGTGTGTGTGTGTGTGTGTGAGAGAGAGAGAGAGAGAGAGAGTGTGGGTTTACCTGTCTTTGTCTTAATGTTCAGATCGGGAACACAAGGGATGATCCTTACAGACATGCAGGCATATACATCCCAAACACGTGCGCACACACACACACACACACACACACACACACACACACACACACACACACACACACAAAATCTGAAAAATGTTTCATTGCATTAACTGCAGCGGTGTCAATGCTCATGTTCTGTTCTATTAGATTTTGCTCTCTAGATTGTTTTGCATTGTTTGTCAAGTGCTCCCTTTCTGAGACTATGAATTGAGCATGATTTACCAGAAGCCCATGTTGACGTTGAACATGACAAAATGCATGTCCACACTTTATGAATTGGGATGCTACTTTTTCAAAGAATGTTTCAAATTAATTATGCATCTAAATTAAACGCTATCCTGATGGAGTCAGGAATTTGTAAAGACCTGTTTTTGGAACTTTGGATAATTTCCTGGTTGTCATGTTAGGTCCTTAATGTTAGCTGGAAGGGTCAGGGTGATGCTAAAGGGTTGAGGAAGTGACGTTTTACTGGCCCCGTTGAGCTACATGGATGCAAAAAAAAAGGGAGAAAAAGGGAGCGAGAGAAAACACATGTTCATTTTGACAAGTAGAGACAAGTCCAACTCTGAGTATTACAGTCTCAAGGGAAAGATGGCAGGTGATTTGCACTGTGGGCGCAATATACATGGGAATGTGTGCGTGCCAGTTATCGCTTTCAGCAACAGCAAAACAAATTAATTATTTTCTTCTTTGGACGTAGAAATTTGGGGTGTCACTCTATGTGCATGTGACTGTTTGTGTGTGTGTGTGTGTGTGTTTGTGTGTTTGTGTGTGTAGCGTTGTTTGTATGCATGTGTGGTAACAGATGTCCACCCAGTGGCTGCTGGGAAGACACTTCACATTCTACATGTGTTAAGTGACAGTGATGGACAGCAGGTAGTCCTTTAAATAATTCAATATATTTTAATCTTCTTTCCCTCCCTCTCTCTCTCTCTCTCTCTCTCTCTCTCTCTCTCTCTCATCTGTCGCTTTGTCAGAAGCCAAATAACACTGTTGACAAGGATATGATTACACAAATTGTTATCAAAAAATATAATTTGATGTGGGGCAAATATGAAAACACAGAAGCTTTTTCCTCACATATTTTGTCATTCTTTTGCTAAATCCCAGTTTTGATTTGATTCTTTCAGAGCGTATTAAAAACGCACATTAAATGTAATCAATAAATATATATATATATATATATATATATATATATATATATATATATACTTTTATTTGTATTTTTCTGGCCTCCTCACGTGTATTATGGGCGTCACTCTGTTTTAGAAAAGAGGAAAAAAAGGCAGTGGCAGAGAGAAAGAGCCAGATGCAGCCAGCCAGCCACTCAGACAGCCAGCCAGTCAGTCAGTCAGCTAGAGACATAGACATTTCCCCAACACCAGGATCCGGGTAAGTGAGCCTCAACTGACCAGAAATGATTTGCCTCTGTCTGTTAGACACGTAATGGAGTCATTTAACTAGTCAAATTAGGAGCCGGCGAGATGCCGCATGCTTCATTACTGGGTTCCAATGGGCACCGCTCTACATTTACGTCAGAAATGATTTCAGGGCAAATTAATGTTTTTATTGTCCTGCAGAACGACAAAAAAAATAAATAAATAAAAAAAATAACACCCACACACACAATACAGACACAGGATGACTCTCTTACACATGTATGTCTGCATTCTTGTGCAGCTCGGAGCTCAAAATGCACCACAACAGCACGCACAGGTTGTTTGCACACATCTGAGACTCACACATCTAAAAGATCAGCACCATCTAGAGGTCAAAAGCAGTTACTGTTCCTGCCTCACTAATAAACTAAAGCTCCTTAGGAGAGCATTGAGTAATGTACTCCGCAGCATGATTTGTTGCACACCGAATGATTGTTTCCTTGAAGCCATCCATTCTGAAAGAGGGCATTTGTGACCACAAGTGTGCAGCCTGTGGATTATGAATAGGGTTTAAATGTTTGTCGAACAATCGCTGCAATGTTTTTTTTTTTTGTTTGGTTTTGTTTTATGTGAGAGAACTGTTCTGTATAGGTGGAAGAAAATGAGCTCGGGAGGAGGAAGCGTTTAAAAAGAAATGTTAGCAGCTGAAATGCTGACGATGTGAGTGACAGCTATTTAGCCTGGCCTGATCTAGCACTCCCTCGTCTGACCTCAAAATCAGAACCAGGTAATGACGGAAATAGGAAATAGAATATATCCACTGGGGAGACATCAAAGACTGAATGTGTGTGTGTCTGGGGAGAGAGAGGAGATGGCTGTGCGTGTGTGTGTGTGTGTGTGTGTGTGTGTGTGTGTGTGTGCTTGCGCACGTATGTATGTAGATCTGCTCCTTGTCCATGGGGAAGTGTGACAACTGGGATTATTGATGAGAGACAGAACCCTGTTCGACACTAAGCAGAGCACAGACCTCTGGGACTTGTAGTCCTCTTGCTGTTTACATGTCCAGCCATCTCTAGCAGGACGCCAACTCTCCTTTACTCAAAATGAACCCGACGAGTCAAACGCTTTTTTTTTATTTTTTAGGTTTCACAAACTTTCCTTTAGATTTCGTTTTCGGCGCCAGCAGGCTTTTAACGGTCAGAAGATGACCAGGTTCAGTCGCAGCGCTTTTCAGGCTTCCCGCAGCTGCTCGTTTTTATGTTATCATAGATTACAGCTGCATTGTTTGAAGTTGACTGACAGCCAGTGATATTTATGCTTACGCGCAAGTATGTGTTTGGACTCCTTTGTTTTTGGTGAGGCACACGCATATGCATGAAAAACACATGCACCGGAGTAATCATGCTGCACACATACTGAGCCGTGCAAACACACACAGACACACAATCCCTTTCAGTCGCTGTTGTTCTTGACATTCTGTCGATATTACTGTGTCCAAAAGCTCGGTGTGTTTGATGCGGCTCTCGGCCGAGTCTGGCCGGCGCCCTCAGACGCTCACACAAAACACTTTGTTCTGAGACCTATGCAACCATCTCTCTGTCTCTCTGCATCTCGATCCCTCTTATTTGTCATCCTCTTTCAGGCTTCATTGCTGTCCCTCTGTGATAACCAGAATCCCAGCCACACGGACAGATGCAGTCAGAGGAGCAAGTCAACAAGGTGCTGTCAGGCTGAAGTGCGAACATGTTACTATGTGAGGAAGTGATGGCAGTAGAAAGCTGCAGCTCGTGGCTTCTGAAAATTGTATACAGGGAAGAACTAATTTGTGATGTAGTTCTGATTAGGTTCAGTCAGGCTTGGTTAAGTGCTCTAATCATACAGTATCTATGGGCTGACTGACAGTACCACGTCCAAGCACACTTTACCCCCAAAGTCTAATTCCCTTCACAAGTGGGATAGTTCTGTTCCATGTTCCATGCAGGCTTTAGCTATCGTTCCTCGGCCAGCTTGAAGCGGTAGGCTTGGGTTCAGTTCAATTGGACCTGGGCACAGAACTCGAACGCAGTCACTGATGTTTTTCTCTTTTCCTATCTGTCCAGTCTTGCTCTCATGAAACGGGAACACGACTTTAATTTGCTTTGTACTTTACTTGTAAGTGGCTTTAGATAAAATGAAAAAGTGAATATAAAGTAAATGTTCTACAGACTGCAGTGTATTATTTTCTGTAAGTGTGCATTAATGTGGACACCCAAACCCAAACCAAGTAGGACTGTTTGGTACCTGAGGTTTTGGACAGAAGCGTAGAAATCACGGTTGCATAATGCTTTCAACAGTTTCACCACTTCAAAATATGACTACAACAAACCAATAGATATAAATAGAGCAGCTGTAGCACTGTCTGCTTAAATCGGGGACAGTGATGTTTCAACTCATTCTTCCGAAGAGTTAAGCTGTAGGAAAACATGAGCCATATGACTGTCAGGTTTTACTTCAATACATAAGTTTTGGTCAGGTTCAGACAGAAATATGTGACTCGATCCATACTGGTGTGTGCATTTATATTAATGTATTAGTATATATATATAAATATTAGTGATAAACTTACGGTAGATGGGCCAGTTGATATATCAGTTCTAATGTCAAATACTTCTACTTGTAGAAGAAAAAAAAATAGAATTCACTCTTAGTTTCTGTTGCTCTCTTTTATATTTTTACAGAACGGTCTCATTCCAGGTTGTCAGACTGACATGTTGTCCCTGCAGGTGCATGTTCTTTAAACAAAAACCTGGCAGTCTGTCCTCATCCCCATCGAGCAAACGCAGACATTCTTATAGACACCATCTTCGATGCTGCAGTATTGTTTTTGACTCTGTTACATATTGATCGGTGGCTCATCTGTTTATCTACGTGGGGTGGAGATTTTTAGAGGAAAACACACACACACACACACACACACACACACACAATAAGCCACATCCACTCATGGCCTTTTATTTGGACAAGATCTGATTGTTGCTGCCACTTTGGCATGAAGGAGAAGGCGTGTGTGTGTGTGTGTGTAACATCCAGACACTGACATGTGACTACTGATTCCTTGTCATCTTATTATTACCCCTCAGTCTACATGGAGGCACTGTGTTGTTGTTGCATGTTTTTGTGCGTAGTTTAACTACTCAACCAACGACTCCATCGCTAATTACAGCTTTCAACTTGAAGCAGCGAGACGGAGACATGGGTCCTTGTGTTAACTTCTCTGGAACCCAACCGTGTTGTTGGTTTTCAGATACACACGTGAACGTATTGTGTTCAGCTCTGTGATTCGTGGTACTGCTTCATGTCCTCAGTTGCGAGAAATCGAGAGGGGAACTTCGTATTGAACTTTGCAACTTGTGACACGACTGCACCAGCTCATTTTTTTTTTGTGTGTGTACAGTCCTCAAATAAACATGGTTTTGTAACAGTGTACCCTTCCCTGTACCCTGTTGCTTCCTGACACAAGGAGGATACTTCCTTTCCTCTTCCTTCCTCAGTCTTTGTCTTTGCTTTATGAATTTTAGTTTTTGCATCTGCCTGCCAGAAACCGAAATCTCAGCTTGCACTCAAAGAACAGCCCTTGAATTGCCATTTTGCATTTTAAAGACAAGTCTGTTTTTCGTGCTATAAAGCAATCTGGCACAGAGTGTAAAACACGTTAAAGATGCCAGCAAAAAAGTGGCAGTCTGATAGGTTGTTGGTGTGGCTTACAATAATATCTACAAATGGAGGTAGCAGGTACATGTAGCACCTTTAACAATTAGAGATGTGGTGTAGTTGTAACAATTGGATTTAGAACCTCTAGCCTAACCAAAGAACTTCTGAAGATCCCTCTTTTTTTTCTGGGTGTAGAAGTAGCTGAATACACGGTTCAGTCCGAGCACTGATCGAGTCCTGGCTCAGTCGTCCGCTCTGTCCAGAAGGCAACTCCGCATGACGTTAGTCGGCTCAGCATTCTGGGATAGCTGCCCAGGGGTCCCGGATGACCTCAAGAGTTAAAAGCAAACAGCGGGAGAGATAGACGAAGGCATGGAGGAAGTATGAAAACTGACAAAGAGACAGAAAGAGAAGGGATTGAGGTATGTGGATAAAAGCAACGAGGGGGAGGACAGGGGAGAGAGAAGGTAGGAGGTTCGTATTGGAGAGGCAGAAAAGTGGAGAAACCGAAGAGAAGGAGGAACAAGGAGAACAAAATGATTTAAATGTGCACATCCACCGAAGGAAAATCTTAACATCGGGGCATTAGGGTCATTAATGAGAGTACTAACGTTAGAGCGTGCGTTAACAATTACAGCTTATGAATTTGAGTGAGTTGGTGTTTGTAGTAGTTTGTAGTTTTAGGTAGTATAGCAGATTAAGTGTGGTGGAACTGCCCCATTGGAAGTCAAGTGTTATTATTCTTCATTCTTTTTATAATAATCTGGTATAATTCATCCTCAATAGCAGCGGCTGAAGATAGACTGATGAGGTTGCCACTATGAAGAGGTGTGAAATAATAAACATTTAAATATGGGGATGGCAGTGTTGTATATACGAAAAGTTAAAGGAAAAGGTCGTATAAAGAAAGTGCGTCCACACTTCCACACTGGTTTATTGCTGCCTGAAAACAAAAGGTACAGAAACCATTTAAATCCAATACAGTGTGCAGTGGACCTTCAGGGACTGTTCGGCCATCTTACACTTTCTCCTGCCCAATTGTCAGTGGCAAGCGTCGCTACTGGGAATGTTTTCTTGGTTAACTGGGAACAATTCGCTGCGGCCAACATCCAAAAACGTGACGGAAAAGTGTAGGCTATTGAAGCCACGTGTCCACATATATTTGGATAGTTTTACAGACAAACTAGTGAACTTCGAGTCTGTGTGTGCGTGTGGTGTGTGAAGGGGGGGACTGAGAATGTCATCCCTCCGGTGGACCAGGTGAGTGACACGTCACATCTGTCGTTTCCCTCACGAGTGGCCCCACCTGCTTTCCCACAGTGCTCGTCTCCTTGGCCTGATAATGACGCTTAAGAAGGTAATGGTGTAAATGAAAGCTGCTCCCTATCTGCGTGTCTCTCTACCTCACTCTCTCTGGGGAACAAAGAGGCCTTATTATACCTCCCTGTCACTGTCGCTCTGTGTCTCACCACTGTACAATCACTGTTTTCAGCAGCACTACCAGCATGTGGTAAATGGAGAGAGAGGCTGAGCGAGTGGGCGAGACAGGTAGAGACAGGATGGGAACGTCTCTCTCCAGTAGCAGTATTCAACACTAGTTATCTAGAAGTGCTTTGTGAGTTTGAAGCGTGCTGTTCGTTTGTTGAAAATGTCTTTGTGTGGAGCTTTTTTTTTTTTTTTTTTTTTCCCTCCTTAAAGCTTGAACAGGCAGTGTAATTTATTAGAGGCGTGCGTTCACATGACACACATTCGAACACACACACACACACACTCTTTAAGTCAAGCGATATCTTCTTATTGGGGAATCTTTCAATAAATCAATGTGACTTTAAACACATTTCCCAGGCGACGCGGCTGACCTGATAAGAAGTGAACTAATCTCTTTTGAGGCTGCCGGGAGAGCTTTGAACCAAATCTACTGTGCATCTATCACCAAGGTTATTTGTCAATGGCTGCTAATCCCAGGTAAATTTCCCTGGTTTTATATCAGGGGTTCTCATGTCTGAAGTTTCTCGGCCTTGGGAAAATAAGAGAGCAGGCTTACGGAAAGTAGGGGGAACAAAAGAAATGTTGTGGAGTTCAACAGCAAAACAATGGTTCAGGGAGGGGAAGAAGAGCAGTTTTATTAATTATTCTTTGCACATCAAAAATCAGAAGTTGATTGTAGTGCATTCATCTTTCGCAAAAACAGCTTGTTAGGCTCGTATAAGGTTAAAGCCAATGTAGCTCTTCTTCCCAGCGAGCACCTGCTGATGATGCCACTCTAACACTTTAATAGTCCCTTTATTTTAGAAAACTTTACACATTGCTATTCAACTCATCCTAATGTTGTTTTAGTACTTTTTATGATATTATCAGGTGTCTATATACAATACATTTTTTAACGATTCTTCATTAAAGCAATATTCCTTCATGAAAGCCACATTCTGCAACAACTAGTTACGAATAAAACATTTTACATTTAATATCAATTTTATATGTATTTATATAATAATAACTTAAATGAACAACATACTTTACATAACAGTTTTAGTAGAACTAAATCCGAGTTGATCATCCTCTTATGGATCTCTGACTTCATTTCAAATGCATCAAAGAAAATCATTTTTATACACTTTAGGTTGATGTTTCACTCCTTTTGCTTAAAGTTGAAATTGTTCCTAAATTGGACCATGTTGAAAAACCGCTACTAACATCATAAGATCGTAGAGCTAGAGGTGGCTACATCATGTTTGAAGACAACTATTGTTTCAAAGGGATTTCACAGCTCAAATTGCGCTTTAGGCAGTGATCAAGAAGACAAACACATCGTCACACTACATGTGCACAAAGTCCTAATGTCATCTGTCATGTCTGCACCGACTCAAGGTCAGCGCCCAGATCCAGGAAGCTGGGCTTTGGTTACATTTGTGTAATTTATGAGCACCCAATTAGCAGAGCACACAAACTAATGATTGTGACCAACGTCTGGTCCACAATATGAAAAATAATGTTCCGCCTTTGCCTACTACACACAGCATTGTCCCACCACACGCAGACGCACACACTGTTTGGCAATAAATAATTGATTGGACACATTATTGAAAGTGGGAAAGTCTTGTCTTTGCCATTTCTTGTGCTGCACTACCTCATGTGGAAAGAAACCTTTCTTTGATTTGCTTGTTCTCATTTTTTTTTCATTTTCATCCTGTATTCCCACCCCCCCCTGCTTTTTTTTTTTTTTCTTCTTTCCATCCCTTGAAGTCCCCCCAGTGTGCGCAGAAGATCATGGAAAATCTCTTGCCATATCTGTCATCTGTCACGCTCTCTGATGAACAGTTTTGATCTCCCGCTCCTCTGTTTATGGCCATTGTCAGGCAAAAAGAGTCGTAGCCGAAAGTGCTTACACCAGCGCGTAAATAGTTTGACGTGTGGCTCTGTAACAAAGTTGTGGGAGTAAATAAGGACCCAAACAACCACATAGAATTGCAATTAAGTTGTACGTCTGCATTATGAAATGTTTGGAGCAGAGTGATTTCTGCTCGCTCTTTTACATTTCTGAGTCTTGATATCAAAAGTGTGTATTTCTTTCTTCCAGGAAGACTCCTTGACTGTGAGAGATCAAAGGGTAAGCACAGTATGTTATGGATAGCACCCAGCTACACACACACACACACACACACACACACACACACACACACACACACACACACACACACACACATGCAGACATGCCACGCAGTGGGATAGCGGAAGAATATGTTAAATATAATGTAACGGCTCATTTTTTCCATGTCGAGGTCCAAGTGGGGATTTACATGAAATCGAACACAACTGCATGAAACAGGCTTGAAATATTAACATAAAACATTTTAAGTTGGGACAACTTTACATGTATTGTTTGATTTAGTTATTTTACATGGTGCCCGTTTTTTTTTTTTAAATGCTTCCTTAAATTCCACCAGACTTTTGTGGCCTCTTTGTGAACTCTACTCTACTATTCTAAATGTTGATGCACGCCATAGTGTGTATTTGGAACATTTATATTATTTATATTTATATTATATTTAGATTTGGAGTTTATCAGATAAAGAATGTTTCTTTAGGTTAAGTTAGATTAAGATTTTACATCTTACAAAACTTAACTACTGTTAACTTGACTACATTAAAACTTAATGTGCCTCAAATCTGTGTGTTATATCCACCAATAATTCTCATTTTGCAAAGTACACTGTAAATTATTTGTGATGCATAAGTTTATGCATTGTGCAAGAGCCAGTATTTACCATTTGCTAAGGTTTTTTTTTTAATTCAGTCTTTCAGGGACAGATCATTCATCGTCTTTCCAATGCAACTTTTTAAATATTGCTTATATTAAACATATAGCTGTGCCATACTGTAAAAACAAAAAGTCTAGTTTTAGCTAAAAGGATCTTTCATACATAGATAAAGCATAAAGAGAGATGCAGTGGACACAGATTTTTTTTCCAGAATATGGTTTATTGTTCTTGGTTGAAGATAATCACAAACACAGTTAATCGTCATTTGACATGACCTTTAATCAGAGACTTGTTGTTTTGTCTAAAATTATTTGTGCGTAAAATTTGATGAAAGTGTTTTTTTTTTTCCCCTAATGTTCTTTTTAATCCTAATGTTAATCTTTTGAAAATTGATTTTTCAGTTGGAAGTTATAACACAACTCAAGATCTTCTTCTCTCGCTCGATAAGTGATTATTTTTTCAAGAATCAATTTGACAGCACATCAACATATATTTTTAATCGAACAACAGTAGAAGTTCCACATTAAAAACCAATAATAGGCCAGTTTTGACCTTCTAACATTCAACGGTCGAACCTAAAGTCACAGACAAATCAGTCTTACGGTCCAAGATAGAAAGAAGAAGAAAGACCTGAGTTAAAATGACAGAGAGTGAGAGACACAGAAAAAAGGAAGGCAAAGACGAAGAGGAAAAGTAGGGGTGCGTTTGTGTGTGTGTGTGTGTGTGTGTGTGTGTGGTGGGGGGGGTTCGTATATCATAATTATCCCGTTAAGTAACGCCGGAGCGGCCTCCCCGGGGGAATTCATCTTAAATGGAAGATTTGCAAGGAGAACGGGTCAGAGAGAGAGAGAGAGAGAGAGAAAAACGGCTTTCAGTCGGCAGGAAATCCTGTTTACATTTACATAATCATATCAACACTCACTCCTTCCTCGTCGTCTCTTTCTTTTGGGGGCCTCTTCAAAAAAATAAAAAATAAAAAAACGAGAAAGGAACAAATGAGGGAGGGCTTTAGGCGGCTGCTTGTTGACGTTTGTTGATGGGGTTTTTTTGCTTTCTCTTATTTTCTTAAAAGTGCTGCCAGTGTTGGCAACCGTGCCTCCGTTCTGAAATCTCCTGCCAACACCTCCAACCTCTCCTTAATCTCTCTGTCTTTCCACCTCGTAATGTCTCCTTTGAGTTGGGTTTGTCAGACCTTTTGGCCTGTTTCGTTCTATTGGCACATTGAAACAAACAACAAGGCAAAAATCAAGATAAGAAACACAAAAGCTTAAGCATAAATAAGGCATGGCATGCACGGCTGTGTGAGCCTTAATTGAGATCTGCTAAGAGCAGGCAGCAGATGTTTGTAGCAGCAACTGTTGAATCATCAGAGACGACTGAAAGCCTGTGAAACCATGTTAAAAAGAAGCCAGGTGCTCTGCATTTTTTTTTTTTTTTGCTTTTCTCTTTTTTCTTCTCTTTACATCATGGAAAAAACTGGAGTGGGGATGCAAAAGCGAGTGTTTTGGGGGGTTTGTACGAGAAGAAAAAGTAAATATATTGGTTATTAACAATGCAGAACCACTGTAAAGTGTCTGCATCTTCATGTATCTGCCACAATGAAAAACAAAGGAAATGAGAAGCAGAAAAGTTTAACTAAAACATGGAACAAAGACAGATGGCAAACTGTATAACCAGATAATGGATTGGTTATAAATGGTTATGAATAGTCATACTGTAAGTCATCAAATGGTGAGGAGCAACTCTCTCTAATTAGCTCTTGAATATTTATAATGAATTTTATAAGATATCTATTTGGGACTTTTGTATGTTATACTGTTGCCATTTATCTTGCTGCTATTATTTATATTACACACTGGCATTGTTTAGATTATTGATATATTTATTTTTGGATATGAAGCATCACGTGGAGACTAAAAAGTCGATTCATGATGCAGAAACGACCAAACAATGTGCTCTGGTGCATGAAAGGCTGGTTCAGACTATTCATCCATTAAAAAAAAAATTGGCACGTTGGAAAAAAATGTGTTTGTTATACTGAAAAGTATGGCACTTCTGAGCAGTTTTAACTTGTATGTCCTTGCTTTCATTACATTCATTTGTTGATTTATTAATATTTATACACAGTGGGCACGACTTTCTTCAGTCAGTGTTAACCTGCTGTTAGGACCTGAGGCAAAAATGTCATCAGGCCTCCACTGACAGCCTGCACTGTAAAACATTACACGGGAAATTAGTGTAACTACAACAACAACAACCACCATCGGTGTCTGTGTCTCTGGCCACTCACATTTTTTATGCCTTCAACTCTGAATGTCTAGTTTTAATTTCCAGACCACACGGAACTTTAAGTTGTTCGGACTTCAAAATGATGAATCGAAAAGTTAAGTGCTTATGTAACAAAACTCCCACATCTCATTGCAGGTTGTTTGAGACCTAAAACTCTTCAGAGGCTTTTCTGTTTTATGTAGTTTAAAACTATAGGACGAGAGTGTGAAATATGATGGAACCCTGTGTATTTTCAGTAAAGCAGTCCCTCTGGGCACTTACTTCCCAATGTTGCAATTGCAAATATTAATGCAAATGTAACCAACCCCCATGAATTCTTCATAACTTTTCAAGTGTGTTCCTTTCGGCAAGTTTCACTAACACTTTGTACTGTCCCTGAACACATTGTACCAGAGCAGCCTTGTGGCTTTGCTTTTTGAAAATTAAAACCTGTGCACAAAGTCGGGTGATTGGTCTACTTATGACTAGAAAAGAAGAAATCATTCACTGGCCACTTCATTAGGTACAGCCGTACAATCTAATACAAGCCAAAGCATCAGCTCTGGCATGAATCCCACCTTTACAATGTTATAATTTCGCAGTTTTTAAGATGAAACTGTCAGAAAGGTGATACTTCTACTATGTCTTTATTATTGAGGTCATAGTGGGTCACACTAGACGGCATTATACGAAGAGGTGATACTAAAGTTTTTGGCCTATTTAAAATGAATGAGGTGGAACAAAATATCAGAACTAATAAAGTGGCCCGTGAGTTTAAGTAAAACATTCCTGATGGAAACTTTTCGATCACAATTGTTACCTAATAATGTAATATTTTGAGCTTATTAAACGTGTTGAGGCTCTGTTAATTTAGTTCGGTTTACATTTTCAGACCTCATAAAAGGAGGAACCCCCCAGTTATTTAACATAAGTTAACTCCTATATAAGGCAACTTACATCTCTTAATATGTCTGTCACAGTGTAGATCATATCTCCCTCCTTTGAGGTGGGAGTTTGAGGTGATGTGGTTTAACAAAAGGAAAAAGTATTTTTTTAACCCCAACGACTGGATCAAATAAAGTAGAATAAAATCCCTAAACTAGACTTTGAAAAGTATTAGTCATCCAGCCTCGTGACAAGTCTTCAGTCCATTCATTTCGTTTGCAGTGGTGACTGTAGCAGACACACACTGAAGTACAATCACTAGTATAGTATTAATTTATTGATCAGGTTTTCTTGATTGGTCCACATGATAAAAAAAAAACAAAATGCACTGATAAAGAAAGCTGAAGTGCATGTGCAACATTAGACTCAGATTAAAGCTGCTCCAGGAACCACTGGGAGTGAGAGGTAATTGAGAACTATTTCAGCTTCCATAAATCTTAACAGTCTTGCCTAATAGAGCTTCAACATATGGCAAGTGCCCGCACCTTGATATACCAAATTGATGCTCGTGTTACAGTCGTTCACAGAGCTCATATCTCCATCTCCTCTCTTTCCCCCCCCCCCTTTCTTCTGACTTCAACCGACCACCCAGCCCTCAGAGGCTTCTCTATCTTCGCATTCCAAACTCCTGTCATTTATTTTTCTGCAAGGAAGCTTGGGAGATCTCACTCCATGCCATGGCAACGCTGGGAACCAGCGACAGGTCGTCTGAGATAATAAATGATAACGGTGATAGCTGGGGCCGGGTTGCTATTACTCTGCTGTCTGTCTTGTTAATTTCTATCTGCACAGAGTTCTAAATATCTGCGGTTTAAGTGTCTCTGGACTCTGCCTGTGCGTTTATTGCTTACTTTTCTTTTCTTTTTTTTTCTAACTTAGTCTAACTACTGCAAACAATAGACATAAGACTATTATAAGTCAGTGATCGTTGCGATTACTAACGTGACTGATATTTTGTTAAACTCATAGACTCTATTTTTCTGCCTCTGTCCTTGTGAGTGAATATTATAGACTTTGGCAGGGCAACACACTCACAGTTGCCCTATATACTGTATGATATTGCCCTATATAATATTGCCCCATTTGCTGCTGTGTCTCCAGTTGACTTGCTCCTCCTTCTACAGTACATAAATCCTCCATACTGTGTCATCACACTTGTTCTTTCTCTACTCAAATGAATGACTCCGGGGACACTTTTCAATGGCCGATCAAACAGACTCACGTCTTCCTTTTTCCTGTCTCCCGCCTTGGCTTCATGCCACATCGAATTAGTAACCAGATACAGTATGACACCACCACCGTGCTGGTACGGATAACGCCCGTGTGCTTCTGGGAGGGCCGTGGCTTGCAGATTAGCACTTACAATTAATACAACTGACTTGCAGGGAGGCCGTCTGTTCTCATGTGTTTGGTGGTTAACTGGTGGCGCTGCACGAAAAGCAAGCAAACACCGGGAAGTTTGGAAAGTGCAGAGAAGGAAGCAAGGGAGCAAGATTAGTCCGTGCAAAAACTCCCCCTCATGTTTCACAATTTTAAATTCTCAGCATGAATTAAGTTGCTAACTTTGTTGTGGATAAGTAAAATCAGTCTGAACTGTTGCTCAAGCAACTACAGGATAAGCTGGATGAGATATGCTGTTTTGTTCTGTATGTTGTGGCTTGTGTGTAGCAAACATATGTGTGTCTTTTTGAGGGGAGATTAAATGAATTTCAGTGAGCACTAAAAAATAAAGTTATGACGTTGTATCGTATTGTAACTCATACACCTGATCTTGCCGTTACGTGACATAAATCAACACATATTATCTGCATTATCATCATCTTAGTAGTAGTAGTAGCACCATAACAATGCATTATGGTAGTTTCATTTTTCTAAACACAGCTTTTAGAAATGAAATAGACATTATAAAAAGGTAGAGAAGAAATACTATAGCAAAAAAAACAACACCCCATAGATGTACTGTGCTGTAAGTTGAAACATATTTAATAACATATAATCGCATTAAAGACATTCAGCAAAGTGAGAATTAAAGCCATATATGCTGCCCAGACAGGCCTTTTTCAAATCCTACAAGCCCCATATGGAAAAGACAAACTCAATTTGTTACAATACACTTTTACATTCCAGTTCAGCGCTTTAGTGCTCGGACTCAGACCATGAGGGTGCTGATACAAACAGCTACTGGCGTAGCCTTTGTCCATCTCTCGGAGAATAACAGAAAGTCTGGTATCTCATGTTGGCACGTGACTTCCAAAAGACTAAAGAAAAAAAAACAAAAACCAAAAGGCTGCAATCTGTAGGCGTGAGATGAGCCAAACATAAGACTGTAGGAACATGAAGGCAATGTGAAGTTACGGGATAACAGACACTTAAGTTGTCAATACACACAGCCACACCCAGATGAAACCCCAAATTAAAGAAGGACACAAATGAAACAGCCTTCATTTGATCTTGATAGAACCAGGACACATGGGTAATCTGGCAGTGTAATGATTTATTTCTCTCTTTTTTTTCTCTCTCTCCTCTGTCCCTCTGTCCCTCTCTTTTTACATTAGACTAGAAGCTTTTTCAAAGCACAGTGTGTCACACGCATTTAAGACGTGGCCTTTTTTCCCCCTGCGCATTCCAACGCCATTATGTTACATTGTTGCTGAATAAAAGGCTGTATTATGTTCCAGCCCCCCCCCCCCCAGTAAAAGGGCAGAAGTGGACCAAGTTTTTATCTGCTGAACGAATCAATCAGGATTATGTCAGCTGAAAAGAATCACAGACAGCAGTCGCCAGGCACTGTGTCTCTGTGTGTCCGAGTGTGTGTTGGTGTGTATGTCACCCTCCTCTGTGTGTAAAGTATGGGAAACGGGAAATTTGCAATGGTGGAAAGCACTTGTTGGTTATGAACATGGCCGGCTTGGTGACAGAGATGTCATTTAGGGTCTAAAATGCAACAGGGTTTTTTTTCTTTTCTATTTATGTATTTACACCCCCACCCTCCTCATCCCACCCCTTTCTCCTCCTCTGTGGGAGGATTGGAAGGGCACTAATTATCATTTCAGCAGAAATGATTAGGAGATCAAACAGGGATCGAATGCCATTTCCTTCCATTAATGCAGGGGGTTTAGAGTGCCTGTCATGGCTTGGCTTGTCCTAGGGCCTGGGGAGAGAAAAAAAAAAAAAAAAAATATCAGGGGGGAGAGAGAGAGGAAAGAATGGAAGATGGAGAAGAGGCTTAAGAGGAAGAGAGAGAGGAAGGGACAGGATGGGACAGGCTTTTGGCAGCAGAAAGAGACGAGTTATTCAGTTAAAAGGTCAATGGATTTGCAAGTGCAAGCCGAAGACCAGAAAGCCATCATTTGGTGGAAAAATGTATTATTTTTCTTATGTGATATTGTGGAAAAAATGTGGAGAAACTAAACTCACAAAAAAGTAAGGAGACTACAGAATAATGAGTGTTGAGTTACTACAGGAGTCCGCACACATTTTTTTTTTAGCCCCACCAGTGGCCATTCCTAGGGCTCGGTCCAACGGGACCACTAGAAGCGTCACAGTCCCCTTAAAATAATTGATTGGTTCCCCCCTGGTGCCCCGGCGTTGGGGGGGTGGTTAGTGCTTGGATTATGATTTAAATGAATTCCAGCACACGGGAGACTTTTCCAAATCTTTTTCATTATATGACCGTGTGAAGATATATCTCTTAAATGAATGTCCTGTTTCATTGTCCTCCGTTCTTCTATTATTATTCATCTTTTGAAACTTTCCGGCTTGATGTGACACCAGACCACAAACAGATGACTCGGCGCTGGCACCTAACAAAGTTCAGTGTTTCCATTAGAAGATCAAAGGGACTCGAGGTTGATATCTGGAAGATTACCAAGAAACTGCGAAGCAAAAAAAAAAAAGGGGGCAGAATGGAGAGTGCGGATGAGGTTGTGATTGTTTCAGCACGTCAGATGAGAGAAATGTCAAAGAGAATGTGAGAGATGACCTCTGTGTTCATAGCCCATTAATGACCCTGCAGCTCCCAGCTTCATTTTCCCTCTCATCAAAAACATTAAAAAAAACATTTCCTCCTGTCTCCAATAGTCATTTCCCCCGCATTGTATTTATGTATTGAAAAAAAAGGTAATAGATCAAGCACATTCCATTATTCTCTTATAAGATCATTAGCAAATATAATTAGATATGAAAGAAAGTAATTTGGAGAGGAGAGGGGAGAAAAGCGCTATCAGGCAGAGAAGACAGATTGTAGCATCAGAGTGTTTGGGCTTAAATTGCTCAGCGGAGGTATTATCAAGCCAGCAATCTTTTAGCCTCAGAAATAGTTTTGGAGACAGAGAGCGAAAGATAGAAAGAGGCCACTAACATTCACTTCATTGTGTTTCCCCAACTGCAATCATTCGGGTTTTTTTTTTTAACGTTTTTATGTTCTTCCCTTTTTTTGCTACCTCCTCTGAATCCTTCCATCCTGTCATACGCATCACCTCATACCAGACCTGAGAGTTTGCAGCAAAACAAAACTGAGTTTATAAAAAGAAAACAAGTTGACATGGAGTCATCGCACACAACAAAAACACATTATCACAGACAACAGAAAACAGGTAACCTTTGTTACCCACATCTTGCACATATTGATTTGGCTTTTGTATTATTTTTGCAACTTTAAAAAACAGAAATAACACACAAATTGCATTTCCGCCTTGAAGTCGCTTCGTGAACAACCTTCTCTGCTGCACAGCTTGTCTCGTCTCTATTGCACACATGTCCCCCTCACCACCACCACCACCACTGCCGCCCACCCTCCACACCCTCCCCACCCTCCACACCCTCCACCTGCACAAAGGAGTTCTTCGTCACTCTTTGTTGCACCTTAACACCATCCTCTGTTTGTCTAATAGGGATCTGAGCCGAACGCAGACTGAGAGCACAACAATCCTGCTGTGTTGCACCACAAATTTGCTTTTTTTTTTTTTCCCCTTAACTCCCCACCTCCACCACCCTCACCCCTTTTTCTTCTTTAGTAGTGCTTTGAGGGATTCGGTGGAGGGGAAGGAGGGAGGGGGTGGAGGGTAGGAAGGGTGCAGTGGAGGGGGTAAGCAGGGTGGATGTGGATATTTCTAGTCTTTTGTGCGAATCACAGAGAATGGTAACTATAAACATCCTGTATTCATTAAAACCATCTAAAAATACAATTTTGGAGAGAGAGAGAGGGGGGGGGGGGAGGTGGGGTGTGCGCTCACTTCCTCCTCGCTCCTCCTCGGTGTATACAAGCGCGTTGTGTTATGCCTGGTGCCGCTCATATTTACATATTTATAAATACTGGGCTGTACAATAAGACGGGGCTGTGCCAAGAACAACACTTTTCTGAGTGTAGGGCCCGGAAGCCTGGGAGAGCGAACAAAGGAGCCACAGCCACCTTCGGTGGCACCAAGCGGGTTCCCAGAGCTCGACTTTACACGCTGGCATCAATACGGTCAGAGATGATGACAAGCAACTTTTGAGAGTTTTTTTTAAATTTTTGTCATTGCGCACATAAACGTGCAACGTAATGTGACGTTTAACGTCGAGCCGACATTCATCTAGTCATTACATGCCGTAGTTTGGTTTTATTTAGCTTGAATGGACCCTGTCTTCTAACACTTACTGGTGGATGCTGGTGCAGCCACGATATTATTGTGGATTATGTACTGATAAACGTATGAAGTGCTATAGGAAGGTAGGAGTAAACAAACTTAATAGTCAAGTGAGCCTGCCTAAGAAAATAACTAACTAACTTTTTGTAGAGTTTTTGTAGTAAATAATAAAAAAAGGGTTATAATCCGTGTTACTATAACAACTTGCAATATTAACTTTAAACTGACAGCTGTGTACTGACAGCTGCCTCATCCATAATAATACATCCTAATTTATTAGTTGATTATATTCTGTATTAGAAGTTGTATCTGCAAAATACAACTATTATCATTTGGACTAAATCAAAGTAACACAGTGGAAATGCGAAAGTCTGTATCAACATATCTCAAAGCATTTTCTATCTGTAGTTATATTTCTTACAAACAATAGAAACAATATTCTCGTTACACTAGATAACCCATAGAGCTGTTTGTGAAAAGTTTTTTTATCGGACTGTTTCCTGGATCTACTGTCAACTGACAATAGTTCAACTGTTCAATTTTAAACACCCTTTAATCGAACGCGCACCAACAATACGAAAAGCACCGACAATGCTTTAGCCATTTGTGTCAAGCAACGCTGCACACACATGTGCCACGCTACCAGTCTCAAGAATCATAAGGTGTTAAACTGCGAAATGCCATCGTCTGCTCGCTGGTTGCCTGTTGTGTGATGTTTCCACAGACTGCCATTAATGCTGGGTGATACCTCTGAGGCCACACACTCACACTTATGAACACACACTCAGTGCAGCGTGTCCCCAGGCGGCCTCTCACACATGCTCAGAGTGCAGTAGTATGCTATTGTTCCATCCTCCTTCCCATTTATCCATTCTGTTAAGCATGACACATGTATTAACAGTGGATGGATTCTGGAGCTGTGTGTTCTCACACCATATGGTTTCCTTTCCAAGGTCCTCTCCTACCCAGTAACCACCTCTGTCTCCATTAGTTATTTTACAACTGTCCACAAGAGGGCGCACTTCCTTTTTTTTTTTTTTTACAATGTGTACTGTGTAGACCCTGACATGCTAAGTGTTTCACTGCTGTTCCTTGGTTTAAATATAAGGTGACAATAGTTAGTGAGGCAGATCTTTATCAGTGTCATACCTCTGTCACGTCGCCATTGTGTATAGCAGCAGCACATCAACCTCCAAGAAGGGCAGATTCTTTTTTAAGGAAACAAATAGATAAGCTTTGCATTCATGTGATAAATGAATGCCAGGCAGGTTCGCCATGTCTGTGAGCTGCATCTGCCGCCTGCCCGAATGGGAAATTAAAAACTGTGAGGGGAAGTTATGCTAAATCTATAAAGTTGGCCAGGAAATCTCTCCCTCTTCGCAGCGGCAGTTGTTTGGGGAGAAGGAGCACCATGCTTAAATAATAACATTCCAGGTGGCTTAGTTAATGAACAGTGAAAATCAAATATGGGACCTAATCTGGAGCTCGTTACAGGAAGTTTCTTTACAGGGAAGTCAAAATCAAGGAGTGCCCTTGGGGAGACACTTTGTGAAGCTTCGGAACAAGGAAACTTTATTTTTGGTGTATGTTAGTTATGGTTTTATACATTAGCTGTATTTTATTCTAATGGTGGTTTGCTGCAAACAGCTATTGTGGATTTTGTCATAGTTAAGCACGAGGTACTCGAACGACTATTATTCAATTAGGGCTTCGTTATATTTTTGCAGTAAGTGTGCTTAGGTCAATTTGTTTTGGAGTTAGTTATGACTTTAAACACAGAAATGTTCCAACTGAATCTTCATTCAGGGGATTCACTGGTCTAAATGCATGTGACGGATGTTCCAGCCTGTTATTTACTGTCTTAGCTTGCCATCTTGTGGTGAAAGCTGGTTATGAACCTCACTAGTGAGGGCATAAATTGAGATGTACTGCAAGTGTGAGGATGAAACACCAGTTAGCTGACAATAAAAGAGCCCACTGCTAGACATGTTAATGGTGTTTTGCTTAATCCAGAACATTACGAGTTGTATTTTGTTTTATATGTTCCCATTTTTTTGGCCGAGCAAATTATTCCAACCAATGCGTTCGCGATGCAAAAAGCGATTAGTAATGATCCTGTGGTATCACTGGGACCATCTGAAGTGGTAACATGCAGCATTAAAAGCAGAAGCCCTACAGTAAATGTTGCTTGCACAGTGATGTTGTGCTTGTTCGCTCCACGCGAAGACACCCAGAGAGTTATTACTCAGTGCTGAATCTAAGAGATGTTTTATCATGTTATTAGCTCTTTATTTTCCCTCTGTTACGGCACACACTTCCTTTCATTTTGATATCCATTTCCATCCCCGCGAAAGCACTGCTCAAATAAAGCCGTGTTTTAATTTGGTTTTGTCAGATTCATAAAGCCACTTTAAAAGAACATGACATGCAAATGTGTTCAGCAGTGTTTTATTGCAAAATAATTTTCTAAGAAGTTGCTGAGGGAATGAAAGTGTAGAAAAAAAGGAGGTGGGGGTGGGTGGGGAAAGCAAGTTGTATTATTTAGTAGCCTCTGCTGTGGGACCTAATTACAGTTATGCATTTCTTACTGTCTCACCAAACCCCTCGAACTTTTTTTTTTTTTTATTTTATTAGAATTATTCACTTCACTTCTCACCCACTGTCACACTTCCTGTAACACTTATTGCACCAACCAAGTTGCCTGTAACAAGTATGAAACTACTCCAGTTGTCATAACCATAATGTGTTAGCGTCTTGTATCATTTTAGAAATGCTTATTCCACTGAGCACGCTATCACACTCTCACAGTGTAAACTGTTGTGTTCAGACGATGCAAAAATAAAATTAGAGAGAAATGAAGAGTGGATTTGCAGTGTAGATGTGACAGTCTAATAAAAGCTCTGCTGACCTTGCTTATGTCAGTAAAGATTTTTAAATGCTCAGTTCACCGAAAAACAAATTAACAATGACTGTTTTCTTGCTCATTTCTAACTGTATGGGATAATCCATAGATGGGAGTTTTCACAGGGACTTTGTACCAAAAAAAGAGTGCAGTGAGGACTATGGATTATTCGGGGGCATTGTTACTGGAAAGAAATATGTTGTTTAAATGCTGTTAGCACCACTAAAAGTTCCATTCACCTTCATTGGTTTAGGGGGGGTTGATGTCCAGAATCAAAAGCTGGTAAGATTAGACTAAAACTATCGTTTAAGATTAGCCACAAATACATTTTTCTGTCTTTGGGTCTTTAATGTTTGACACATGTGGCCGTGGCCTATTGTGTAGCTAAAATGTGTCATCCATCCATCTGATCAAGTGCTGAGGGTGTGTGTGTGCTGCAGAGTGGGGTCCGTTTGTTGGGTCCTTGGTGCTAATCTGCCTCTTGTTCTCTCATTGGCTGTAGTGCATCTGTGGGTGGGAGAGGAGGACCAGCCCTTGACCCATGACCCCGCGCTGACCCACGACCCCAACCATCTTAACAACGACCTTAACCACCCTAACAACCATAACCTAGGCGACCCAGAGGGCCTGGACGCCCACGCTGTAGTCAAAGACTAACGGCCCACACCGAAGCGAGGCAGGATGATGATGAGGATGGCAATGATGAGGAGGAGGATGAAGGATAAATGAAGGAATACACTATAACAAAGACTTTATTTAAGATGAAAAAAAATAAAACTAGAACATACTACCGTCAGAGTCAAGAGAAGGTGAGGACTATATGAAGGAGAGGTTGGAAGGTCCCCTTGGGGGTGGATTTGCGAGATGGACCTATTGACTTTTGCAAGCGTCCTTGGACACTAAACAAAGTGACGGCAACTGTCCTGTTTTGTCTCCTGTGGTCTGAATGCCCCTTGTCTTTGTTGTCTTATCTCTTATACAATGCTTTTTTTTTTTTTTTTTTTTTTTTTTTTTTTCTTTTGATGAAACTACCTGTCTGATTAGCACTTCCTGTAACTGGCCCTGCAGTTTCTGATACATTCCTTGAGCTAGAAAGATGTGTCTTTTTTTAAAAATAGGACTGAAGTGTAGTGCTTAATCAAATGCTATCAAAGACTTCTCTCCTGTTAAATGAAGAAGAAAGTTATTTCTCATGTCCAAGGACCATTATATTGTACCTGGAATGTATTTTACTGTAGAATAGAAACTCAATTTTATTGGACTGTTGACAGAGACCAAGCGCATTTCCTGTCAGACCAGCCACTTGTGGCTCACCTATCCGCTGTCATAGAGTCACTACTTATGTCCCATGGCCATGCATCACACAGGTTATGGTTAACAAAGGAAAAGGCACCATCTGACAATCCACAATAGAAGTTCTTTCCAGAAATAATACGGTATTGCTGATTTAAAAAAAAAAAAACCAACAACCCGTAGTTGGCTTTTCACAATGGCGGTGCTAATGATAATTGTGAAGTTTAAGACGTTCAAACTGCCCTTTCCATAACCAGATTAGTACAGGTCTTCACTCTGCCACATAGCACCATTTGTCTATTATTCGTTTTCTGTGTCATTCAACACAGCTCCCATAGATGCTTAATGTACATAGAGAGATATACAGGTGTTTAAAAAAGGTGAAAACCAGGAGAAGCAAAGAAATGACTGTAGCTTGTACGGCCACATTGACACAACAGGTAGCCATTCTTCTACTTTTACACAGAAGAATAAAAAAAAAAAAAGATCTCAAAAACAAAAAAAAAGGGGGGGGAACTGTTTGTTTCTTTATCACCCTCCACCCCTTGTTCTTCATCTCTCATGTCAACCTCAAGGACTCTAGTGTTGCAGATGTTTGTAAAATACTACCACCGATCATTGTTGCACAGTGTTACTGACTACTGAAAATGGTTTGATGTATTTACTTTAAGATGACACACACACACAAAAAAAAAAAGAACAAAAAAACTGGAAAAAATATTGTGTATAGCCTTAGACACAAGTCATCTGTTCTTGCTTCTACCAAGCTATGTAGCTGTGCTAGGTTTTAGGATGTAGGGTTGATTTTATTTTGAATTTTTATATGTACTGTACATTAATGCCTTCTCCATTTATTGATCAAGAAAAAAAGAGCAAAAAGATGACAATCGTCTCCTGTGCTGCAAACATATTTGCCCCCATATATACAAAATCCATTATGAATAGAGGGACTTTATCCTTTTTTATTTTTATTTTTTTCATTTGTTTCGGTTCTCAGAAGTATTTTGCACTGTGATAGTATTATAAATCCAACCTATACAGTACAAAACTAGCTAACTAACTAAACTGAAGGTGTGTGTTTGTGTGTCCCTTGGCATTGTGAAATGTTTCTACGTAATATTTTGTGAACCCAGAGAAAAATTAAAATGCGGTATGTACAGTCCAAATATAATACTTCCTTTGATCAACCTCTATACTGTATGTGGCTTTGACAAATTGATTTGTATGCAAATCCCCTGTTGACCTACAGCATAGGCCCATTACTGCTTTAGCCTGAGTGATTTTCAGTGCTCAAACCCCAACGTGAAGAGATTTTGCTGTAGTACAAACTGTTTTTGTTTTCATTTTTTAATTTTCATTTGATTTATGTACATTACAATTAACCATTCTTTCAATTTCAATATGCCAGGAAAATAGGGGATTCAAACTAAAATAATATGAGTGTGACATATGAAAAATAAGTAACAGGAAATGTAACAGGGTGTTTGAAAAGGAGGAATTGTGGAAATGGGGTCTGAGTGAACCAATCAGACGTATCCTGCTGGAGGCACTGACCAATGGCTTTGACCTCTGACCCTGTCTCTGTGTTCCAGGGGAATGTAACGATGAGAGATTAATAGCGAGAGTCTCGCTTGGGCTCTCTCCATCTCTGAACCAGCTATAATGAGCATTCCACTCCACATATTATGTATAAAACCTGTCTTGTGAGCTGAACACTCTTTCTGTTTTGCTGTATCCTCATGGCAGATGCTTTGTTTTGTAACTACTGAACTGTACTTATAATAAAAATAAAATGTATTCAAACTAAAAAAAAAAAACACAAAAAAAAAAAAAACGGATTGTCACAGAGCAAGAGCCTGTTTCATGTTTTTAATTTTTCCATATCTGACAAAGTGAGTGATCAGAAGCGGGTAAACTGGAGAGTTAGTCCATCACCTCTGATACAAGTTATTATCTCGTAGTCAATTTCAGCGTCACACACTTGTGATCATGATACACACACATAAATTACTGTCGGCACCACTTTGTCTCCCTGAGGTGCTCATAAAGTAACTGTAGTGAAACACGGTGTAGATGATACGACTCCTGTGAGCAGGTTCACAGCGCCACATGTGGGGAACCGTAAAAGACAACATTCACACATATCAAGTACAAATCACTTTCAGATTAGCTACATGGGTGTCTCCATCTTCGTTCCCTGTCCGTTTACTTTCTTTCCAGGTTAAATTCTTCTTCGGACATTGCGTTCATGCTTCATGATTGCTTTCACTTAAGTATTTTGCACGTAGTAATACAGTAGTATTAGAAATCTAATATACAGTGCAGTACAAAGCTAACTAACTAACCTTAAGATGATGTTTAGTGAATTTAGTGAAGAATATTTTAAATGTAGAGTCCGAATCTAATAGTTTGGGCTTGTTCAGACATCTTTTATAAGATAATTAAATGACCAAAATCTACAGTAAATCGTTGAAGAGAAAAAAAAAAAAAACAGTCCAGTTTGAGCACTCTGATGCTATTGTACGGTGAACACACACCCACACTTGTAGTTCACCCAACTACTGGTGCAGTTAGTGACACTGCCATTGGTGACATCAAGCTGCTGGCCTATGACCTACTGAGAAGACTAGCATGTGGAGCAGGTACCTATTGGCCTATGTATATGTTGCTATTAACCACAGTGGTTGGCCATTGGTTAACGTGATAACATCCAGGGCTGGTTAAAGACGGACTTTGCCAAACTGTTACAAGGCCAATTTTACTGACTGAATTATGTACAATGGCCTTTTAAAGAATAGATGAATGAATAAAGTGCTACACTTTACACTTTTGGCAGTGGTGGACAGTGCACTAAGAGTGCTAGGATACAGTAACACAAGTACTTTAGGGATATTTGGGAAAAGATGGTGACTCTAGTTAAGGAACCCTCAGAGGTGGTAACTAAGTAAAGTGTTTATACTTTACCCTTATTGTAATTTTCACCTGTTACAAATCTGCCAAACAAATCTGTACTGAACTTCTACATTTGTTACAAGCATCTTCACTTAAAACACTCTAAGTGGGCTAATTGCATTTTTGTACTTTAAATTTTAGAACTTGTTCTCAGTATTTTGACTTGAGTAAAGAAAAACATCTGACTGGTGCCTAAGACTTATCCTTCTCATGTCATTAGACATATTATTGCTTTTAAACGCGTGCTTCTCAAAGAAACCTGGAACTTACAGATTACTCTGTACAACAGGTATGTGTGTCTATATTTATATAGTCACAAATTCAACTAACCGTTTGTAGCTGATTTGATTTGAATATGTAACTTTGGTGAATTTCATAAATTGCTGTAAATTGAGGCCTTTCAACTTGAATTGATGAGTTTAGTGAATAAACTGCTGAGATTTCGTTCAACTCATTAAATTAACTTATAAAGAAGCAAACGTAGCAGCATAGAGCAATAAAATTATCAGAGTTTAATTCTTCATGTTGCTCTTCTTATTTTCTGTAGTTTGAAAAAAGAATTAGTATTTGTAACATTTGGCATATCTTAAAAATGTACTATGTTATTAACTTCTTAACTATAAGTATTAGAGCAGCCGTGTAGCAGACTGTATTTAAAGTAAATCTGTCTGTAACAAGTGTCCATGTTACTAAAGAGTTGAGTGAATTGGATATGTTGAACTTGCAAACCAACTCAATATTAGAACAATGATAATGCCATTAATTATTTAAGCATGTAACTACGTTAGTTTACAAGCTACTGTAGGATTCAAGGGCAACCAGGAAATACTCAATGTGTAATGCTGGGGGTTCAAAGTTCAAAAACTTATTGCAAAGTAAATAAATCTTTGTGTCTTTTGTGTGAGGGTACATAGTAATTCAATAAATATGGCTGTTTCCTTATCATAACTGTAAAGATTACAACAAATCTCTCACACAAAGTCCTGTTCATTTAGCGGACTGTGCTTTTGTGAAAGAAGAAATATTGTACGGTTTCACCCCCACCGCCCACTTTCCCCTTGTCTTCTGAAACCTGACCTGTACCACACGGAGGGAAGCCGTACTTGTGTTAACCTAACGTCACGACCCCAGAGGCCGCTGGGACGTCTGCCGAGGTCAATGTCTGACTAATTTTTAAATGGATCAGCTACACTGCACCAGATGTGTGTGTGTGTGTGTGTGTGTGTGTGTGTGTGGGGAGGCTCAGGCCACGAGTCTGTTCCCAATAAAAAACTCACATCCGGAGAAAGTAACCGTTTGACTGGCTTATATATACACACGCACGTAGGGCGGGATATGAGCCTGAGCAAGAACAATCAGGACATTACTTGCTTTGTCTGTGTGTGTTTATAATTTGTTTGTATTGTTTGTACTGCATTTTGGGTGCACGCTCGTTCAAACACGGGGTGTGTGCTTGCACGCAAGTGTATTTGTGTGTACTGTACATTCGAGTAGATGTGCTCCCTCCCCTCCCATGTAACAGCACACATGTGTCTGATTAGAGAGCACATTAGGTCATCTCTCATTCCATCCGGCCTGTGTATATATATATGCATACATATATATATATATATATATATATATATATATATGTGTGTGCGTGTGTTTTGTTGAGTTGAGCAATTCCACCATTTGCGGCGGCCTGATTCACAGTGTGATGAACACCACTCTTTGCCCTTCATTTAACTTCCTCTCTTGTCATTTGCTCTGTCTCTCTCCCTGTGTTTCATTTCTCACTCTCTCTCTCTCTCTTCAGTATCAATTTCCTTTCATTCTCCTCCATCACATGTTGTGCAGCCGTGTGTGTCAGCACATGTTTGTGCACGCACGCTGCCATGTTGTATAATTGCCTGTGTGCATCTATGTGTGGATTGATTGTGTTTAAAATGATGACGCTCTGCAGAGGTTGCAGTTGTGCCAGCGTTTGGTTGGTCGCTGGGCAGATGGTGACCTGCTGATGAACCCGTCTTTCTGTTCATTTGTTCAGCTGCCTCTAATTTCCCCTCCTCCTTTACATTAGAATGGCTGCTGGGTTTCGCAGTGCAGTTCTCCATTACGACCACTAGAGGGCAGAGCAGACCAGGTTTTGGAGGAGAGTAGAGCTGTTTGGGAAGGGGACGATCCATTCCAGCTGTATTTTTGCATGTTGCACTGCAGCAGTGAACAACCAGTGAATGTGTTCTGGGAATTTAATGGTTTCAGCAACTGTTTAAATGTAACTACTGCTGGGCTGATAAAATCCTAAATAAACCATTAATGTATTATTCCTCCTATTTGTGGTAGTGTGAAGCAGTTTCAAACGGGCTTTAAAAAGTGAACAAATGAAAAATGTGTAAAAGTAAAATACATTTAAGAGTAAAGTCAATATTGTGATGGATTCTTACACTACATGTATCTACAAAACCTTGGAAGGTCAGAGCAGCAGCTAGTAGGGATCCTCATCCTGTGCTTTGCCCTGCAGAAGCACTTTAGCAGAAACAGGTGCTACAGTATGTCTCACGCTTTTGTGCATGTTTATCGCTGCATCCTAAAAAAAAATTTCATAACATTTTCCAGATGAATTTGTCCTTCCCCTTAGTTTTAGAGGAGAACAATCCATTGACGCCGCACATAGATTTTATTTATTAGCACTGGTTTAGAGGTGGCTGCCTGCCTTCTTTAATTTAGCTCTTTCTGACTTCTAGTTGTTTTTCTGTATAGAATTATTTCCGTGTTTTGTTTACTAAAATAAAAGCACTGCAACACGAATCTAATATTTTTTTTAAGTCCAAATTGTATGGATTTTCTTTGTCCTTTTTTTAAAGCATTAAGGCTTTAAAGCAAACATGCAACCTGAAAATGTTTTATTATGACAGGACCAAACTGAATTTGAAACGTTTTACTCCTAAATATTAATTACCAAATAATCACTCATGCTCTGGCACATTGATTTATTGCTGTTATATGGTATGATGCACACTATAAAATATATACAATCATGATCCTTTTGTCACATATGTTTGTGTGATGTACTGTATTTTTCCACAATTCCTATAGTGCAACAATCAGAAAAAAACTGAAATAACAAAGAGCGAACTAAGAACATACTCGCGCATTAAAATAAAATATAATGAGACAGTAGATAACATGTATGTAATGTAGAGGGTGCTAAAATGCGTGATGCAAACTGTAGGACTGTGTGTGAGTGAGAGTGTGGGTGTGTATTGGATTAGTGGAGCTGTTTATGTCTGTGTGTGGTATGTTGGATATGCAGACGCTCACTCATTTAGAGTAACCACATTGCTGCAGGGTAAAACCTCCTCCTGAGTCTCTCCGCGTTGGTCCTCGGAATCCTGAATCTTTTACTTCCACTGTACAATCCTAGACTTTCCAATGTGAGTAATATTAGTTTCTATCAATACTGATAATTCACCTATTTGTTGAGTCTATCATCTAAAACGCATTAACACTCCTTCTTTCTTTTTGTATCACCGTAAACTGACTATCTGTAGAACTGCTAGCCACACAAAGACATTGGATGAGTGTCTCTGGATGTGTAATGAGTCCTTTTTTTTTTTTTTCAAGTATTTGTGGCATTTTTAAACCCAACATTTCAAAAATAAGGTGCAGTCCTGATTTTAAGCACAACTTGTACAAACAAATGCTAATGTGACAGCTTGTCCCCTCATTCACATGCATCCTTCTGTTTTACTCTGCTAAGCATCTGTGCTTATGTATGTGGGTGTGTCAATGTCCGCATGTGTACCGTGCACAGTGTACATTTGTGTGTGTGTGGGTCTGTGTGTGTGTGTGCGGGGCTAGTGTGCTGTGGTGTCCCTCTTTCTCTCTCCTCACCTCTTATGAATCGATGATCATGTGGTGTAAGGGAGATAGATGGTCCCCAGCTCCATCTTGTCTCCTCTAATTGTAAAATATTAGTTACATTAGACTCGGGCCCATGATTAATGGAACTTATTTGGAAGGTGGACTCTCTCCCTCTCTCTCATATACACACACTTTCTTCCTCCATCTCCCTCGCGCTCTCTTGGTTTCCAATACTCTCCATAGTTTCCAAAGTCTCTTCCTGAAAGAATTGAGTGATTTCACTTAAGGCAGACAAATAACATCCCCCCCCCCCCCCCCCCCCCCCCCCCCCCGAACCATCACCACACCCCCCAACCGGTAGGAAAAGCAAAGGTGAAAAAAAGCAGGAAGGAGAAAAGAAAAGGAGAAGTAAAGGAAATGAGGAAGGGGAGATAAGAAAGAGGGTAGACGCGGGGTAAAGAACAGCTCTGCGCATAGAGGCTTTAAAAAAGTTGTGGTGGTTGAATCTATTTAAGCTCCTTTGTAGATCATTTTGAGTTAGAAATCTCATCACACAGATTCATATTTCCAATATGCAGAACACGATCAAGTCTTGGTCGTGTTTAAATGCTGATCTCTGTGAAAATAAAGACATATTTTTGTCTAACGCTAATGTTTCCTGGCTTGCAAAATGCATCCAAAGAGGAGTTGAAGAGTTTAAGACGGTGAACATTTTGTTCAAGCGTGTTCTTGCGGCACAGGAGCATCTGAAAGTGTTTTTCTTGTTAAAGTCAATTACAGACAAGTGAAAGGAAAGTACATCCATGTACAGACGCACAGATTCAATCATTCTCTTATTAGTTCATACATGAATTTATAAATACACAAACACTCTGCCGGGCTTCCCAGTAGAAGCTGGACCTTTTCTGTTTTTTTTGGAAAGCACCTTGCCAGGACAATGTGAGACACACACACACACACACACACACACACACACACACACACAAATCACTTAACTCTGTGTGAACATAAAACTCACTGCTCTTCAGACAAATGCTTTACCAGCAAACACGAGTGTTGGAGTTGGCTTCCTGACTGCTTCCTGCAAATCTGTCAGCCTCTGCAGTCTTTCATTTAATGTGCACCATGTTTTTATACAGTGAAAATTCAATTACATCATTAAAATCTTTTCTTTTAGAATTTAGTTTTAGTGGTTTGTCCAGAAAGTTTAGGGGCACTGGTTCCATATGGGTTGGAAAATCCTCTTGATTGTATATATTTTGGGCAGTGTGACTACATTTGGGGACTTGTTTGTTTTTAAATGTTTGGACAGACGGGCCTGGAGCTACTTAATAAAAGTGCCCAAAGATTCCACAGGTCCAGAGTTTAAGGAAGCAACTTCTCCAACACAGTTTCTACTCAGATTTTGAGTCTGCAGCGAGGAACAACCTGACCTTTGACTTTACTCTACTCGCCCTTTCTTGCTCTTCCATTGGTAGATGGTAACGTACTGTTTTTGGTTCTTCTTCTTCGGTATCACCTCGGTTGATAATCCAAACTTCTCATCATCTAATTCAAACGCTGACAAAGCAATTCCAAAACTTATGTGATGGATTTTTTTAATCTGTGTTTTGTTTTGAAAAAAAAAAAAAAAAAACGCTTTCTAAAGCCACATTCCGACAGTTACGTCCGACTGTCTTTCACATTGACGATGACATTACGTTGGGTTTATGCAACGTTGGTGTGATGACCAAGTGCTAATATATTTGTAGTGAAAAATGAAGCACTTTGGACCAAATGCAAGAACATTTTAGCTGAGTGAGGTTAAAACTATGCATTGGAAAAGTGCTGTTAGGGACGTGAGTAAGATTGATGCTTGACCATGCAGGGCTCTAAAGGTAATAACATCAACACTGAGCTGAAATATGAATTTGATAGGGAGACACTGTACAGAGAGTATTGGTGTTACATGTTCCCTTTCTGACCTAGTCCAGAGTCAAAACCTATAGATCCCAGTTGTGTCTCATCAAAAAAGATTGACTGAGGATTTTACAGACAAAACAAAGGAGCCAAGTCTTTTAAATGGGAACAAGACCAGCAGAAAGACAAATGAGGCCCATGGTTTTGTCATTTTTAGGCTGTTAAAAGATGATAAGCCATGTAAAAAAAATATAATCCGAAAGGACGAATGATGTTTTGAAGTGCTGTCTTGTCCTTTTAATACTCACCTCTAGACTCATATTTATGTTTATATTTAGACCATAGTTTGATGGTTCAATGAGATGTAATTCGATATCGTGGCGTTCTTTCAAAATGCCTCACTGTATGTGACTGAAGTGGATCAGGGAACTGCATTATTTCAGTGTTGTCTCCCAAGCTAAAGAACAACACAGCACAAATGAAAAACTAATCAAACCGTTTAAACCAGGTTTACGACTGTAACAACTGTCCATCAGCGCAGTGATACACAGAACTTTGCACAAACTGAACCAAGACTGAAGTCTTATGGCAAATCTCCCAAAAATTTTTCTGTGGGTAACTGAATGAAACGTTGAAGACTGTGGTGAGAGTGAAACTCATTCAGCTGTCCTGGAGGCACCTCAGACAACTTTACTCTGAGGTGTGATGGCTGTCAGGCTAAAGTGCTGGTTCTTATTAAGACATCATCATCACCCGGTGGAGATATTTGGGCTGAATGTAGGAAGAAGCAGATGACGATTCAGCTGGAGATGAAGATTCCCAGATGTTATGGATTCATTGCCCTTAGGCTGAGGACGATCTCATGGACATCAAACTAAATCATTTCTTGAAATGATGCTATGATATACGTGGATACAAGCTGTTTTGGCTGATCATCATCGCATTACATCATTACAAGACTTGTGCTTCATGGGTCCACTGGATTCATCAGACTCGTCATCACACAACAACAAGCCTCTGAACTCACTCTTCGTAACTCCTGTTTGAAGTAGGTTGATAAAAAGACACAAATGTTGTGTGTCAGCCTTTGCACCTGTCTGATGCTCGGTGACTGTTTTCCTAACTGAGCTGTTATCACTGTGTGTTGAGGTCAGAGGAAGTTCATGATGATTAATGCAGCAGAGCTCTTTGTGTCAGAATGTGAGTGAGAAGCAGGTGGCCAGCATATCCATCAATCCCCACTGCCCTCCTTTTTTTTTTCTCTTTTCATTGTGTAGAAACAAGGAGAAACACACACACACACACACACACAGACAACCACGGAGTTGGGCATCTATTATCTGGGTACAGTGACAGGTCAGCAGCAGATTGTGCCTCCCTCAGTTCAGCAGGGACTCTAAGGAAAAATAAGGCAAGGTTGGACATCTAGTCACTATCACACACTCCGTCACACACACACACACACACACACATTGTGACTTAAAGTGTGGATCGGTGGGAATAAGAACATACAGCAGATGGACGAGTGACCACATGAGCAAAAATAGGTTAATGTGAATGAGTGACTGAGTTAGTGAGTGAGTGAATAAAAGAAAACAAAGGCCCTATGAGTAAATGAATAGTGGAAAAGTGGTGAACGAGTGAAACAATGTGAGTGTGAGTAAATCAGTAAAACCGCAGATGAGTGAGTGAAGGAAAAACATAGATGAGATAGGAAATAAAAGAAAAGACGCATGAATAAGTGAACTAAATAAAAAAATTGAATGTGCGACTGAGTGAATGAATAACTGAATGAGTGAGAGGAAACAGGTGAGCGAGTTCATGTCGATGTAAGATAGTGGGACGGGTGAGAGTGAATGAGTGTGTGCGAAGTGAACGTTACGCACAAGAAAGAGCAGCAGTTGCGTCCACAAGAAAGAAAAATCAAACAAGAGTCAAAAAAGCGAGAGGCTGCTATTTCGGGTTCTTATTAACAGGTCCTGCTGGTACAGCAATTAATAATCTAGTTCAGTATTTAACATGGGACCTCGTCCCTGGTGGAGACATTTTAGCTGGCTTTGATGCTGAAAGAGCTCCTTCCCCTCAACCCCCCCCCCTCCCTCCCCGACACTTCCTCTCTTCTCCTTAAGTGCCTCCCCTGGTGTTATTTGTGTGTTGGTTTTCTCTAGTTAAGCTAGGAAACAGACCAAATCGTTATTCCCAAAACTTCAGGCCAATTTTCCATTAACACGCCGGCTCGTTGAGGGAAACGCTCTTAATTCTTCAGAGGAAATCTGGAGAAAGATAAATTCCCTTCCGGCTGTTTGAAGTAATGTAAATGTATTTATTCTGGGGGTGGTTGGGGGAGCAACAATCAATAAATACATAAATAATGGACAAAACCAAGGTTACATATACAAAGTCTTGGCTGACCTTGAGCCAGCAATATTTTTTGTTGATTTTTTGGACTCAAAATAAGGAAATTCACCACCTGCACATGGACAGATTAGTAGGAAATGGGCCCCTGGGCCCCTTTGCCCACCCCTCTACAAACTGTACAGTAGGATTCCCAGAAAAAGACAGAAATACTACAAACAGTATGAGGCTGTCATGTCTTTTTTTTCTTTGTGATCTTCTCGAATCCCTCTTTTTTTTTTTTTGATGAACATATTTTTCCTCATCATGTGTCTGTTTGTTTATTTGCTGTGTATTTGATCTCATTTTACTTACTAGATAGTTTTTTTGTTTCCTCTTTTTGGTCACTATCTCGCTCTTTTAGTCCTGTTAAACCATTTGTAGTCACACTATACAGTTAAATGTACTATTTTTATATCACCTAACACTGTAGAACAGAATTAAGTCTGAATTATTGGGTTTGCTTCGGGGTGTTGGTGACTCTCGGGGACATTATAGTTTATATTGAAAAGAAAACACGGCGATTACAAAATGCACGGAGCCAGTTTGTCTGACAGGCTCTATTAGTGTGCAGACATCACACTTTACTTAACATCTTGGAAAAACCACTGACTTGGCTTTGTGTTCGTGATTTAGAAATTGTCTAGAAGACCTTCTTAAAGATGTTTATGGTGTTCTAGTTTAGATCATTGATACTATGATTACTGATGTGGAAGTCAGTCACTTTCCAGTTCTTGGATCCAGCATTTTCCACTTGCTGCTGCACACACTCAAAGAAAAATACGTCTGACCCCGTGTGTAACAGTTGGAGGTGTGGATTCTTTTTACCAAATATGTTTTTTCGGTTCAGATCCACGATGTCTGTTAAATAAGCTGTGTTCTATAGATTTAAAACTGTCCTGCAGTGTAGCTGTGTTGCATTCATGTGCCTATATGTGAGGCTGTTGCAGCAGTTTGCTGAGTAATCTGGGATCCACAGCCTGAACGCAGGTTATTGGACAGATGGTTTAGCACATTTAATTGCTCACACCTTCTGTGTCTCTACAAACTCTCTATATGTCTGTGTTTTTGTCTGCCTCTTAGTCCCTTCTATATAACACACACTCAAAAGTCCTTCATACACTTAGTTTTACAAAATACATGATTGCATCTGTGTCTGCCGTGTTTTCTGTATACGGAACTTGTCAAATGTGTGTGCTGTGACTTCAAAACCCATCCTGCACACGTAAATATTCTTCTTGTGTTATAGTTAACTGACTTTCTTTCCCTTAAACACACACAGACTGTGGTATAATCTCAAACATTTGTCTAAACACACATACAATGGAGAAACATTTATGTACATGTAGAAGCAGATGAAAAATGTGTTAATGTGCACATATGCAAACCCGTATGCACAGAAACACACACACACACACATGTATATATGTATATATATATATATGTATACACACACAGGCACATAAAGACCAGAAACAGCGTGTTGGCACCCAACCAAACGCAGCCATCATTAAATGCCATTTGATGCCAGCATCGCCATCTGTTGCAGTCTTAAGATAGCTCTTCTCCCAAGACCCAGGCAAGACAACACTTTTCAAGAGCCGTGGTGTATTTTTCAAATATGGCCACAAACAATTCTATATACAGCGGGTGCAGTTTGGGTAAGTTACAACTTCAGCGTAATAATCGCCTCTGTCCTGTCGCTCGAAATAAAATGCTTTCAAGCTGGAGAAAAATTAGTTGGGCAAGCTAACAAAATATGAGTGTATTAGTAAAGAACAGTGATATACGAGAACAAGCAACAAGGAAGAAAGGGAATAAGATGTAGAGGGAATGTAGACAATACACGAAGAGATCCATGCTAACTTTACCTCCAGTATGAGTGTGTGTTTGTGTGGAAATATAAGATAATTACAGTGGGTAGGGGGGTGACTGAGGAGCAGGGTGGGGTGAAGTGCATGTGTGGCAGGTGAAACATGGGCATGTTTGTGATACTGGTGTGATACATGTTTTCTCCTCTCTCTCTCACACACACACACACACTCACACACTCCTCTCCCCCTGCCCTCCTCCTCACTTCCTCACCCACTTTTCCTCTGATCTCCATGGAGAGGGCCTTAGGGGGTTAATTAACAGGCTTAGATAATGCAACAGCATAAGAAAACAAGACCACTATTTCTCCTCTCTTCCTAACCCCCCCCCCCCTCTCAGTTTCTCTATTTGCTGTGTGCTACATTAACCCAGCTAAATTCTAAAGAAAGAAAGCAAAAGCATGTGTCCACACATTTTAGTTCAGGTTTATGATTACCTTTATCCACTTTAAGTCCCCAAATGGCTAATTGTTCTCGACGCAACATGCAATAAGGATGTCAGCCACAGAAAAACAAGCAAAGTACCAATGGTGCACTTTCTCCTCAGAATCGTCTGTAATAAAGCAGACTACAAAAGTTTCCGCTTGAAGTTGAAGTTGAACTGCTGTCACCATGTGCTTGATAGCTGATATAACAGCATTTCCACAAAGAGTTATTTCTGTGCCCATACACACTTTAACGTAGAGCCACAGTTTTCAAAAGTTCACCCTGCGGAGGCCTTTTTGGACACGCTCTAGTATTTAAGGTTAAGAATGCTGCACGGAGAAGAGAGAGCCGAGAGACAAAAATGAGCTACCATGGAAGTGTGGATATAGCTTTAGTCCTGCTTTAGGTTCTGAAAAGCCAAAGCCTCCAAACTTGTAGAAATCCCCTTTATGAGCTGTATATTTTTCTTAACTCGATAAAGTTTTTCCACTGACTACAATGAGGCACAAGATGGTGGGTGAACAACTTGCAAAGACATGGATTAGTGTGTGGATTTTGGTTAAAAGTTTACCAACTTCCGCGATGAATTGAACCATCATTGTGTCTTATAGTGAAGTGTTAAGTTTTTGTAACGTGACTGACAGGGAGAACAAAACAAGACACACAAGTGAACGAAAGGGTTAATTTGACAGAAAAATGGCTGGTTGTGCTCCCAAGCCATAGTCAGCATGGCACAGACCAGAGGACATGGATTAATGACGGCAACTTTGGCCCTTCACAGTAGCTGGGCATGTGGATTGTTGAGCGCCTATATTTGTGTGTGTGGCAGTGAGTAAAAGCCTCTCTTTAATTTTTAATCCATAACAAAGTGTAGCCTGTGTGCCTCTAAGTTGCTCTGCAGAAGTCAATTTCAATCCAAACACTAACTCAACTTTATACAGCCTATCCAAACTATTTTTTCAAGCCCTGCAATTCAGACTCCAATCTTTCTCTTTTTATCTAAACATCTCCCTGGAGATAAAACCAAGCTTGATTTGTATTTATTTTTAAAGTCCATCGAGACAAACAGTAAGTAAGCACGGAGATGGGGAGGGGTGAAAAAAAACAAAAAAAAAACAAGTTGAGTTGTTTGGGGGCATAACTCGCTCTCCCTAAGTGTAAAATGGGATAAGATATTCTGCCTCTTGGACTTAACATAATGTAAGAGAGTGTGAAATTAAACTGCACACAAATAAAAGGGACCCTTCATTGTGTGCCACCGACTAGCTTATCTGGAAATTCAGACAACTGGAACATCCAAAGCCTCCAAACTTGTAGCAATCCCCTTTGTCTGGCTCCGAAGCAAACAATGTAATATCAGAAAGCCAGAGAGGCTGCAAAGCCTGTGTCAGATTGCCAAACACAAAGTAGCTGCTTCCGCACATCCTTGCGTCGCCTCGTTGCATCCTCTCATCGCGCCCGTGTGTGCGTGTGTGTGTGTGCGTGCGTGTGTGTGTGTATTCTTTAGCATGTATGTGTCCTTATAAGTAGACTGTGCACTCAGTCACTTGAACCCCATGTGTATGCTTTTGAGTGCTTCAAATAGATTGTTTCCTCTTTAATTCTTGGCCTTTTACCTATTTATATTCCCTGCACCTATCCCCTCGCCTCTTTTAAACCCCATATGTAATTTTATTTAGAGCATCTCAAATTGAATAACAGAAAGGGGGAAAAAAACAGGCTAACTGCAAATGTACTGTTATTAATAAGTACTATAGAGGTCTGAAAGTCTGTCCCTTGATTCAGCCCCTCCCTTGCCCTCCCTCCCCCCCTTCTTCCCCCCCCCCCCCCCCCCCCCCTCTCCATTTTGTTCTCTCTGTCTGTGAGTGAGTGAGCTAAGTGAAGTGGGTTATGATGGCGGTGTAATCGGCATCCCTCAAACAAACGGCTGGTGCTATTAAGGGCCATTGTGTTTGCTGCAGTGATGATCAGATTCAATCTAGAGAGAACATTTTGTGCTGGTGCTGTGGCAAGGGGTAGGAGGGGTGGGGGGGGGGGGGGGTGGATAGAGAAAAATACCTTGCCTCGTTCTGCTCTGCTATTGTGTTCAGGGGACTAGATGTATGCACGCTCTTTGGAAGATGCATATCGACTCGGGGAGCTGCAAAAGTTTAGTTCAGATGAATTCGTGGGAGCTGTCTGACTGCACAAAGTGAGGCAAGTTATTAAATGTTGGGTAATGTTTGGAGGATGTATTTGTATCAATATAAAGCTCCAGTGCTGCTGGAGTGCTGCAGATGAGAAAATCACTTTTCCTCTCTTCTTTGTCCTTAACTTTACCCTCTTCTCACAGTCAGTTTTTTTTTCAGTCTAATCCTTCACGGTAACTTTTATAAGACTAAATTACCTGTAGGTGTAATAGTGAATGTTTATCCATCTGTATTTGAGTCAGCAGCTCATGTGCAATGGGCTATTATGTGAGCGTTGAGTAAATGTAGTATTAATATTTATTCAGGTTCTGTCATGTCACTGGTGTCAGCCGGGATACAATACCCTGCCTTTGTGGAACATAGTTTCAAAGCCAACAGGTGAATGCTTCTACTGACGTGGGGCTTTTCAAATGCTATCTGGACAGTAGCAGCATGGACAGGAGTAGGGCCATTTTGGGCAAACCAAAACACATTCGGAGATCAGTCTGAGAAGTCATTACAGCAGTAAAATGTGTATAATGTATCAGTAATAAACATGCACAGGAATGTGTTTGATTTGATGGTTTCACAGTTTTTTTTGTTCCTTATTTTTGATGAACGACACAGCTCACAGTCTGCAGCTACATTAATAAAATGCAATAAAATGACGCTAATTTACTAATTCCAATTCAATAACAAAGTGACCTGTCAAATTGTATTAGCTTTTCCTTTAAAGGCAACTAGTTGCAGTTTCTTTAATATGGGCGAACAGATCTTGGCTTGATTTGATTGGCCCATTTGGACATTGTTGTAGGACAGCTGCACATAGCTGATGGTGCTTCTACTTGGGGTTCAGTGTCTTTTCTAAGGACACGTCCACATGTGGCTATGAGGAGCCACAACCACCAACTCTGTCTTTGCTGCTTTCATTCCTTGTTTTAGCCAAACCGGGTATCAAGTACATAGGCAAGTTAGTTTGTAGGAATTTAGTTGACTGTCACCATCAGATCATCAGTTTGTGCCCCATGATGCTAAGTGCCAATGATCAGTCAGTGTCTGTCAGAATAGCACACGGAGAAAGTGGGTACAGTATTTGATCTGCTATTCTTTTTTATTAATGACATAAATGCATCTTACCTTCCGCCCCCCACATACTGACCAAAAAAAGGATCCATGTCACAATACATTCCTGGGTATTTTGTCCTAAAGAGAAAAAAGCTAAACCAGAGCATTTCATGTCAGTGGAAGAGGTGTTTAATAAACATGGTATCAAATAAAAGTTTCTAATAGACCCATCGGCTGGGACACTTCCCATCCATGCCTGTCACACTTGTCTGCCCTTTTCAAAGGCAGAAGACATCAAACTTTAACTGTAGCTAACGTAAGCCAAAGTGTTTCCTAAACTCCAAATGTCTGTTTACCCTGTGCCGTTGCGATTGCTTGAGATTGTCGTTCGTTCTTATGTTACAAACTATAACCCACATCAACACAATCTATTGACCCAGTGGCCGCAGTGTCGGAGGATGTTTGTTATGTGTTTGTCTGCCTACAATGGGGAGAGAGAACCACAATCCTCTGGGTCAAATCTAATTTCCCGATTAATATCGTAACACTGTTTTCTTTCTTTGTTTTTTCTCTAGGCCAGAGACCGTTCAAGTGCAGTTACTGTCCTTACAGTGCCTCCCAGAAGGGCAACCTGAAGACTCACGTGCTCTGCGTGCACCGCATGCCTTTTGACAACAGCCAGTACCCCGACAGGCGCTTTAAACGCTCCCGACCCGACTCCGAGATCCCAGAGAAGAACTCTGATGATGCTGTATTTGGTGTAAACCAACCAACAGCGGGGGAAGATGGAAGCAACGGGAATAACTTTGCGGTGTTTGCTGCGGAGGCTGCATCCTATGGCCAGGAGTGAAACTGCCATTGCAAAGACTGATTAACAACATCCAGGAGGGAGGTTTGGGTCTGTGTTGGGCTATGAAACGCTATGGATTTGTATCACTAGACACACACTCCCTGATGCACACGAATGTTGATTACTTCGAAACTCATTTCCAACTCAACTGTGCTGAAGACCTTGACCAAACAATGACAAGACAACAGACATCACTGTGGATAGACCACACTTTATACATTATAAACAAAAATGAAACATACTCTATGTTTGTTATTAGAAGTCTGTGAACACTTACTAAAACAACATCATATTCTATGAGGTTTTTAACTGAGCACATTGGATTATGTGTAAGAGTGGAATAAACAAAAAACTTAATGAAATTGTAGTTTTCAGACTAATCATGAAGGAAGGCGACTATGAAGCAAGAGGGAAGCCAGATGAGGTCATCGAAAAATCATTAGAGAGACATTTCTCCAAAAATAATGCTTTTATCAGAAAAATGATCCATGTAAACCATTTAGCAGAACAGTTACTGTATAGAAGATGGAGGAGGAGGGCCTCTGGGTGCACATCACTACTGCTGCTCCTGTCCTAGAACATAACACCAGTGGCTGCCATTTTCCCCAGTGCGAGTGATGAGCACTATGTGTGTGTCGCAGGGTCAGTGGCGGCTATGGTGGCATGTTTGTGTGTTGGGGATAGAGGGGAAAAGGGGGGTGGGGTGGCACTGGTGCCAGTCTGACTGGAGCTGTCATTGCAGAGGAAATCAATTCAGCAATACACGAACACACACACACACACACACACACACACACACACACAGACTCCTACAGTGGTAACCCGACTCTAGACGGTACGCTAGGGGGTCAAGTTGAGTCCCATCAGCTGACCGGAGCACCTCATGTCACCTTCCTTCCTTTTACTTTCATTTTTTTCTAATACAAGCCCCGTCTGGCAGAATGGCCCGGAAAACTCAACACAAATCAATCAGTAGCGTATTTAAAGCATCCATTAGCCAACGTTAAGGCTTGTTCTTTTCTGGTTTTAGCAATTCAGTGTCTGGAGGTCACCTTACAGGCTCCACATGGGAGAATGATAGGGTAGGTAAAGGGGTTAGTAGACATAGGTAGGGGGATAGAGGGGTAAACTGTTTTAGCTTGGATGCCTTATGATGACGGATGAGAAGGTAGAACTCCACCCATGCTGCGAGTATTTTGTTCTGTAAAATATATAACATTCCCCTGTGTGACATCCTCCTAGAACTTCTCATCCTATGAAGAGTTTGGCACAAGCACCAAATCAGACAAAAAGTAGGATGAACCTCCTCCCTTGATAAGCTCTTGTAAAGTTGCTAAGTTGGGACAAAAAAAAAAATAGACAATTATTCACTTTACCTTCCTTTATGTCTGTAATTATACTACCTTTTATGTCTTTCTGTTGAAAGGAGACATCCTCTTTCTGTGTATGTGTAGTGTTTGATTTCTTTTTTTTTTATTCATATGGCTTTATTCCCGCACGGGTGAGGAGTAACATAAAACAATGAGAATAGATTGTTTTGATCTTGTAAAATGAAGCTAGATTGTTTAAAGGGCACAAAAAAAAAACAAAAAAACAGACGTATCAATTTTGATTGTACTTTGTAGTGGTGGCAGCTATTGGTTACTACTGGAAAAGGACAATAAGAAAGCATGGAGCTTCGTGTTGTGTTTCCTCGTAGGAGGTGGGGGTGGGGTGGGGGCTGGTAATGTTTTTTTTCTGATAAACTAAAATGATCCTGACTTTAAGAAAGTCAATATCATCACACACACACACACACACACACACGCACACACGCACACATGCAGTACGAGGACAGGAAGAGTAAACTCTTAAGACCCTGGGCCTTAGGGCCACATCTCTGTTTACAAACCAACACAGTCCACACACACACACACACACACACTCACCAAAATACAACACCCGTACATGCAAGAAAAGATGAGCAAAAAGGAGAGCGGAAGTGTAGATAAATGGGGAAAAAGTAAGTGTAAAGTGTTAAAGAGTAGGTGAGTCGGGTCAGTATTCAGCTGTTTTGCTGTAATTGTGGTTTTATGCTTTGGACCTATGGAAATGTCAGTTTTCGTAGCAAATGAAATACCGCATATTCTTTACAATCCTATATTGCTCAGCACCCAGCAGGATTGCAGTTTTCACTGCCTTATACAGTAACCGAGTGTTTAAGCTCTTTACCCACTAGGAGATCCAGATAACTCAATGTAGTATAAGCTATAGGTTTCAATGCACTACTGTGTTCTTGCTGGCTGTACTTTTCTGGACGTGTGTATACATGTGTGTGCTGAACATTGAAGTATATTAGCGAAAATTCAATAGCAACAAAAAAAAAAAGTTAATACATTTAAAAAGTACTCATTCCATTGTTTTTGAACCCTGGCTTTTCCAGCTTAGTGATGCATGTGAATCAGTATGTTGCCATTGTTTCGTTCAGATGAGGCAATAATTTTTTTGGGTTTCAACACTGGAGAAGGCCATTTATTGTTACTCCTATGTGACTTTTTTGTGTCCATCCCTAAGAATGATACACCATTTCCCCCCTTTGAAGTAATCCTGCAATAATCCACTCCATTGTTGTCGCCATGCTGTTTGATCCACATCAAGCTTCCTTTTAAAGCAGCACATGCAGTTTGCTCAAGTATAATCACTGGTGCTAGATAAAGTAAAAAAAAAGACCATGGCATTTATTTGAGCCTGCAATAGATTGTGTAGTATGCAATCCGTGCCCCAAGTGTCCACATTCCTTTTTTCCTACGAAAAAGACGTCTATAGCCAACGGGAGGAAAAGTGAGGAGAGGGGTTTTCTTGCAATCTACAAGCTTATATACAGTATGGATAGATAACTTTGTACGTAAAAGAAATCAAATATCTTTGATCAATATTTATTACTGCACATCTGTCTGACAAATGACCAGATCTTTCATTGAAGAAGTGTATCACATTTGACCGAGTTCTAGACATTTTCGTGTACTTTGAAGCCGTGAGATTTATCTGGTTTTCTTTCTGCAATAAAACCTCTACCTCTGGGAAAGACCATCTCTGTGTTTGCATCTCTTCCTGCCATTCAGCTCAGTCAATCCACTAAAGAAGATGAAGTATACTGTGAAATGACTGCTAACAGTAAGTACTGAAATATTTTACTCTTCAATGCTTCGATTTGTGTCCTAAAATGCACACAGAGGACACGGACGATATTAATTCTTAATTTTTACCCATGTTTGTTAGTAAATGCTCAACAAGTCTTCAAAGCAAAGTGCTTAGACAGTATCAGCAACACGTTCTCCTCTCACAGTGTCAGATATTGATGCTTCCCAACGCATCAAATTCAAGCACTTTTTTGCATTTGCTGGCGGATCATATTGATGCCACACGTGCACTTTTACTCCAGGAGAGCCACAACTGGACGCCCTGAAGTTGTTTACCTTCACCCCACCGCAGTTTTGGCTGTAAATGAAGTCGTTCTTCTAAGTTAAAAGACAAACGGCACAAAAACAAAGTGACAATGTCACACACATCCTTTCCTACTATAGCAACCATGTGCACCCCGTTGTGTTACAATCATTATTAAAGTGCACAACATCTGGCACCAGAGTTGAACCCTCTACTGCAGAAAAGTCCTGTGTCTTGTTGTACCATCCACCACCGCTTCCTTACGACAATCTTTCACTTTATATACTACACCATCAAATATTCAAGCCTCAGGGTTTCGATTGTACTTCACTGAAAGCTCTGATCACCAACTCAAACAGGTACCCTAAGCATCAGCATGCAATGCAAAAAGAATGGACAAATCAGATGTTTGCTGCAGCAAAACCAAGAAACCCAGAGGTCTGTTAAAAAGTGTAAATGTGCTGTGCCGAGCTGCTGCGTGACCTTAGACAAAACTCAAAAGTAGTGAATGCTCACATCACATGCTCAATGTCTGAGAACCAATGCAAAGCTAGGAAAATGTGGGGGGGGGTGGGGGTGGGAGAACTAGCAATTTAGGAGCAAAATAGGAGAAAAAGCCAAACCAGCAGCTGAATTTGAAATGTTGTCCCCAGGATGAGCGCTTTTTACTGTTAATGGAGAAATAGAGAGCGTGGCATATTTAATGGGTTTTGTTTTTATTGTACAGCACTGAATAATTAACTGGGAAGCAGCGTGTCACATAGATTTATCTTTTAATTAAAATAACGTGGTTCACACATATTTGAGTGGTAGTCCAAATAAATGCAATATCCAAATTTATGTTTTGTTTATCTTCCTGTTAATTATTTGGAGATTGTTCATTGTACAGTACATATCCCCTTTCTCTGCCTCTCGCTTCTTCTTTCTCCCAATAATAACCAGTCAGGTTTTATTAATGTATAGATAATTGTGGCTGCATGAGTAAGGTGGATGGCATAAAACCAGCTGGTTCTTATATAAGTGAGATGAATGTGTCATGCTGGCTGATGCCTCCACCTGACAGCAATAAGGACGGGAACTTTTTTTTTGTCTTCGTCTCTAGAATCACAATCATTTCCAATATCTGCTTTCTTATTAGAGCCGACACGAACTGAGACAATCACGCAGTAAAACAAAACAAAGTTTTAACATTTATTAACATGTCTCGGGATGTTTCGTGGCAATCTGTACAGCGGCTGGTAGCAAGTTGAAGTCAAACATGATAGCTGGTCAAGAAAATTCAGGAGTTTCAGGGGTTAATTACCTCGGAACAGTGAGTGTCTGTGTCCAATTTTGCACCAACCCCTATCAAGAATTTGGATTAGACGAATGAAAATGCATTTGGCTGATGGCCCTAGAAGAAGGGATGGACAAAGATCCATCCTCTAGAGGTTCAGTGTATCCACACTAAATGTCATGGGAATTCACCCATTAATTGTTTAATTGTATCACTTCAAATCAAAAATGTCACCTCATTGTGCCAGATCAAGAATTCACCCAAATCTTTAGGCCCCAGCCTCTAAACACTCCCCTGCAGTGCAGTGTGGGGGTTACCAGCCTTTACAGTCTTTACGCCCGGCTTCAAATCAATGACGGTTGAGCGTAATGTTGTAGCACTTAAAGCCACAGTATTCGCCAAACTGGCAGAAAAAACATGCAAAACTAAAATATTTAAAGCTGCATTTGTCAAGTGAAAGAGCTCATTATCAGACTTTTGTTAGCTGGTACCAATACTACTGAAATTGTACAGTTTCTAACCCTAATTGTGAAATGTTGACTTTTTAATTCCATTGGAGCAACAATCTTAGAATGTAACCTTTAAATTACGAGGCAGTAATTATTTTGATAATAAATCAATATTGTTCCAAAAAAAAAAGCATACAGTAGCATCTCTCATCCATTTTTTTTTGTAATATTTTCTGGGCCTCTTCAGCTCGTCAGCTTCAGACTTGGTTGGTCCAGTCTGTTTTCTACTTTACACTTGTCACCTTCCTTGCTCAGCATCCTCTTCCTCATTGTGTTACCATCAGAAAGGGCAATTAGGAAATCTAAGTGATCAAACCTAGGTCAGTGAAACCACGGAGTCTGCATCATACACAGTGTGCGCACACACATACAGGTTTAAGTACTTTGTTAGGCTTAGGGAAGCTACCGTTCGCCTTTGTGAAGAATGTGTGTGGCAGCTGTGGCACTTCACAAACAATAACAGTAACATTAACATCTAAAGATATGAAGATAAGACATGTTGTCCTAATAAAATTAAGAGCTGGAACTCTCATCTGTTCTTGGAATTTCTATCTTTGAAATTATTGACTATGTTTGAAAGCGTTTCCTCCTTTACAGTGACGCTATGTTATTTTATGTTTTACATGCTTTACATGTTTTTTATGTTTTATTCTTGCTTTTAATCTACTCGTGTAGCACTTTGAGATTCACTTTGTCGACAAATTTAAAGTGCTTCATAAATAAAATTAATCATTATTATTATTTCGAAAAATTACGAGACACATACTTTTGATTGTCAAACTCATTCCATTGAATTCAAATGTGAAATGACTTCACACTTGACCTTTGGCATTTTTTTTTTTTGCCCATGAGCTGCAGTGCCTGCTGACACCAACACCACCATGCTGTTGTTGCCGTTGTAATGTTACCTTTCCTCGTCTTCCATTGGTGTTTAACGTCAGACAACGGCATGTGAGTGATAGGTGTTTGCTGTGCTGTGAAGGAGCTCGGTCTGTCTGTCTGTCTGTCAGACAGGAGTCAGTGCCTTCTATCACTGAAGTGAAGACATCCGCCTGCTGTTTACAGTTCAGTATCAGTTATCTTACAAAAAGCATTTTAAAACAAGAAATAATGGAAACATTTTTCAAAAGTTATAATAGTTTTTTTCAGATGTGTTTTTATTTACTAAACAGTAATCAATTAATTACGTTTTATATCATAATCATTATCATTATTTTGTATGTATTTATTGAATATCTCTTAAGGTTAAGCTTTAAAGACACATACACAACCCCCCACATTTCCTTATGAGCACTATACTAACAAAACCACAAAATGATTACAGATTGTCCCTTGCTGTCATGAAATCCACTTCTCTTGGATTTCTTTGTTGAACCACTCACTAATGTGACAGACAGACAGAGAGATAGACCCACATACACAAACAGATTTACACACACACATGCACTCACATGCACAACATTTAGTCAGACAGCCATTTCCCAGATCTAGTCTAATTCCAAGTAAGAAAATCAAAAGGCTGAGTGGTCCTGCAAATGGAATCCGTGAATGGGGATGATGCTCATCTAATACACTGCCATGAGCATTTCAGGCTCTGCTCGCATGTGTTGGTGTCGAATCTCACTATGGGATTTGTGTGTTGCATGTGTCCAAGTCATCTTGGGATGAGTGTCAGTGCTACCAGCTCTGTTATCCTGCTGATGTCTCCATTACTGTCTTTTGAGGAGGGACTTTAGCTCTGTCCTCTGTCACTCACACACACCCATGTGCACACACGAACATACAAACACCATCACTAAAACCTGTGCAGAAACATGCAAACATATACATACAAATATGTATGTAAACACACACATTTTTTGTCTCAGCAATACGAAATCTTTGACATACAGCCTGAAGCAGCCTGGAGCCGTGGACATTGTGTCTATCCGAGAGCATTAAGTTCCATTCACAACAGCTATTGTTCTGCTGTATATATGTTATTTCCCATAATGTTGAGACAATGTAGTCTGGAAAGTCTAGTCGTAGTTGTAGGAACATATTGATGCTTTTAGGGTTTTACACTTCTTGTTAGTTATGTTTGATACTGTTTGTAATGTTCTTGAAGTAATACAGTGTAAATGTTACTAAAAGGAAATATGCACTTGAATGCGCATGATTGCAGAACACATAGCAACGTACATGAAATCACAGTATTTATGCTGGATTGTGGACAGAACAGCGAGCTTGGCTGTTCATGCAGTAAGTGGTGACACCATGCGGTGCTGCCATAACCTCACCACTTTTACATGCTTGATTATGGGACAAATGTAATTTTGGACTGTGGGAGGAGCATGGAAACTCCACACAGAAAGGCCACAAACAGCCGGGGATTCGAACTGGGGACCTATCTTTGAGGTGGCAGATGTAACCCCAGCCAAGTGTTTCCCTCATCTCTCAAACCGCTCCAGTGCTGGATAGTTTGCATTTGTCACAGGAAGCACCATCCATGTTGCTGCAGGTAAAATGGCTTTTTTTTTTTTTTTCTTGTACAAGTTGTATGATGTCAAAGGGTTTTTTTGGGAGACGAGCGCTGCAAAAAAAAAAAATGACCGAACTTTCCAACAGCCAGTTCCCACCTGCAAACCACCTGAGGTAATGGTGTGACGTGTTAGATCCTCTCTGCTTCAGTCATCTGCCACATCAAGACATCACTCGAGCCTGCTTCTCCAACGCCTTCTGCGAGACACAGTCGAGAGGCCAAGCCTTCTTTTTTCCCATTATAATTAAACAAGTTTCCACCTTTATTCCATGTCCATTAGGAGAACCCATAGAACTGCTTGGGAAATGGTCGTTATCGTAGACAGAAATAGGAACATAAATTTGCTGTTAATGAAAATGTCAATTAGTGGTCTAGTGTGTTAGAGCAGGTCCGATAATGCCACTACTGTGAATTTAAGCATCTACATGCTCAGTGGGGTTCCTAATACACTGAACACTACACACACCATAAACAAATGTATTGATCCACCCTGAACACATCCAAAGACACTATCATGCATAATACCACACTAGTACACTTTAACTGAACTCTGTTTTTGTGATTTCATTTCTCACATCCGATATTATCTGCTATCAAGTGTTGACTCATTTGCCGTGATCGTCACACATCTGCATAGAAAAATAAATAAGTTAATCACAGATGGATTTTTTTTTTTTTTTTTTAAAGAAATAGTCACTAAAAGAAAATAACGTTCCACTCGTTAGTCTGTAGTTTCATCCTTAAGCTGTTTCGTCTCTGGAACCCCTGGGTTTGACGAGTTGTTTTGATATTTTTATTCACATATTTGGATCATTAATCAAATGGCAGCATGGAGGGAGGGCAAACAGAGGGGGATAGATGCAATCCATATAGCATATCTTCTTCAGGGCGTGTGTGTATGTGTGTGTGTGTGTGTGTGTGTGTGCGCACATGCTGTAAGATCAATCTAAAAGTCCTCTGCAACAGCCACTTCAGACCCTGGGCACAGTCACAAAAAATGATTACCATTACACTCCCACCCTCCCCACACCTCTCCTCTCACTCTGAACAGACGATGAGGGGAAATAAATGTTACCACACGCACACACACCGCAAGCACACACACACACACACACACACAAACACACACATTTACCGCTGGCTGCAGAGCTAGAAATGACAGAAATAAAAAAGACTGATTCCCACCTAAATGTCAATATGAGGGGGGATGTATTAAAAGTGCATTTGAAATTCTTAGCAGCGTTCCACTTCATATCTGAATGTCTGGGTCTTGCACCCTTAAAAGCAGAGGGAAATAAATCAAGTTTGTTACTCGCGTCGAGACCCCTATAAAAATAAATAGATGAACCCTGGTCACCTCAGAACCATTTTTTTTAAATGTCCCCCTAGCTGCACTGTATCCATAATTATGATTTTGATTGTCTGTGACCACATCCTCTGAGATCAAATGTGAAGCGGAATAACAGCAACGTGGATGAAGAGATTTATTTGTTGTTTGCTGTGGCTACTGTTGCGCATGACAAACAGATAGCCCAGTACCTTGGGGTGTAAAAGTCTGCTGCTTAGTGTTTATAGAGCATGAGGTTCTGGGTGTTTGAACATAGTCTGTGGGATTAAAACTTCATCAAAATGTAGATTTTGTGAGGTGCCATTTATTAAAGCCATGTTCACAATAGCAAAACAGTTTCTTTGGTTTTCACATTGGGGCCCTGATTTTTACCCGCCCCGTCTCCTAAAAATTCGGATTCCATACAACGAAATAACAATCACAAATGAGTTTTTATAGTGCATGTAACTGAAAAAGCATTATGATTTCCGTTTAAGGAGGACAGGTTGTTAATTAACATAAATGTCAACTTTCAAATATCTTATTAATGAACATATCAATAAATTGATACCAGCCTACATAGTTCTTATCAGACAAAATAGCTGATCTTGCTTATGTTGAATTATCCAGTTTTGGTTTATCCATGGAGAAAATCTGAACAAGGATTGTACAGCCAATACACTTACAGCTGCTATCTGCCCATTTAAATGGGGCATTTTCAGTTCTTTCCAGCCAATAAATATGGTTTGGTAGCTGGCTCTCTATGTTCTGGTGGTCTGATAATGTGGTGACGTTCAGCAGCTGCAGCAAATACTGCAGAAGTAGTTGTGACCGTTGCTAATGGGAGCTGAATAGGATGGATGGGTGTCAAAGCAGTGGACTTGCAAGATGGAGAAAACATTTTGTTTCCTACTCCAAACAGAAAGTAATGTTACTACTTAAATGTTTCAACCCAAATCAGAATCTTTCCCTATACCCACACCTTACGTATATTTCAGCCTAAACTTAAACACATAGAATTTAGCCTAAACCTAAAAAAAGGTTGACGCTTCAAGGGAATTTTGGAACTGTAACAACAGTTGGCCACACAACAGTTCACGATAAAGATGCTACTAAAGCTACTCAGACAATTAGACTTTTAAATGACTTGAGACAATGTTCTCATCCAACCCATTTGGAGTTAGAACGTCGCCTGCTGAATCATAATTATGAGCTCATAAGAACAGATAACAACCCTTTGAATGGCACGATTCCCGACTCATCCCTAGTGTAGGTGAATAGCAGGTGCTCTACCTACTTGTCGCAAACCTATTTTAACGCAACAAAAGCTTGTCATGTATGAAGCTGTGGAAATAAAAGTTTGTCCTCTCAGATGAATAGACACGTTTCTAAGGTATCAATTAATGACAGGAATTAGTTTTATTCATTACCTATGCTACATCATTTTTACTTTTCAAGTTTTACTTTAAAAAACAATTCACAACACATGAATAAAAATGGTCAAAATCTGTTTGGAAGATATTATACAGAGAATGTGTTATTCTGTAAGATGTGACAGGGAATTTTCCCCTGAAATCGAGATAAAATACAAATCTTTGCTGACTTCCGTTGCTAAAACCTAATGCACACATGCCTATCTGCAAACTATATAAGAAATATAGTCTACATATATATATATATATATATATATATATATATATATATATATATATATATATATATATATATATATATATTCTTTAGGAAAAGACGGAGTCGGCACTTTTGTATGTGAAGATAATTGTGTACAAAAGGCTCCTGCAGATCATTCATCAGTATGGAGCAGCCAGTGGTCTGGGCTGTGCTGGTGACATCAAGGCTGGAGGTCAGCAGTCACAAACAGGGATGTTAAGGGAGGAAAAAATTAACCTTTACACATTCACAGGAATTAAATGGACATGAGCTCACAATAACAATAACCTTCTTCCTTTGACCACCATAATCTAATCAGTTCATCCTTGAGGGTAAGTTGACATTTGTGTCAATTAAAAAAAAAAAAAAAAAAAAACTAGAACGGACAGATGCAAAACACGAAATCACAATCCCTCTGGCCACATCTGTCTTTGGTGCAGAGGCATCAAATGTCAATATCATTGTTTGCCATCATAAGCTCTTACCAACAGCTGAAATAACACCTCCATGCTCTCCTGCACACCCGATCAAATACAGTCTATGTACAACATCTACGAATATACAAACACACACACACAGGCAAACAGTGACACTCCAGCGAATCTTCACTCAAGTCTCTGAAACCCAACGCCCATCTTTACTTTGATAGCTGTCATTTCTATACAAGATTTTCCTCCGCTGCTGGAGGAAATAAAGGAGTTCGTGGTAATGGAGGATAATTACACATCTCTCTCTCTCTCTGTCTGTCTCTCTGTGTATCTCACTTGTTTTCCTCTGCCGCTGCATAGCACAGGATGGATGCCAGTAAAGTCACAAACTGCAGCATTCAGGCCCATTACATCTGCAATGAGTGGAGATGTAAGCAACATCTGGTGTCTAAGCTGTGATAGAGAGTGCTGCCTGAGCCTTTTTAAAATCTGGTGGCAGCACAGAGTGGGACAACACATTTCAGTGTTAACTCTTCCAATCCCACTTAGGCACACTGGCTGGGGGGTCTGAGAGGTTTGGAGGGAAAGAACATGGGGCAGTGGACGTAGCGAATAAAAGGGAATAAAAGGTAGATGCCTTTGAAAAAGAATGACACAGGTTTTATAAAGAGGAAGTAGAAAAAGCACAGACTAATAGATGGAGGGAGAGGAACACAATAACACACACTTTGGATGTTATCTCATCATTCACCTTTTTTATAAGCACAACCCAGAAAGCTGTCTTAGTGCGAGCATGATGTTCAGAATCATCTAGAGAAGGGAAAATAAAGTTCTGCAAAGTAACGTCTTATTTAATCCGGATGTCTCCCATTCGTGCAGCTTCACGTACTGTGTGCTCTGTGGCAAAACAAGGGATCACCTTCGAGTGCAGCGACGCATCAAGCTGAGCCTTCAGCTGTTGTTACCACGACGCACAGCTGATCAGCAGCCACCCTGACAACTTCATTCAACCAGCACCTGCTAGCTGTCAGTCACACAGGAGACAGATGTATGTGTGCTTGTGTGTGTGTCCTGAGGCTATTGATAAAGCTGTCAGAGAGAGGATGAGAGACGTCCATCACCCCACTTTATCTCCTTTTCTGTCTGTTGCTCTCTTATCCTCTCTTTCTCCTTCACTCTCTCTCTCTCTCTCTCTCTCTGTGCCCTTGATCACTCTATGATCAGCATTCCCTAGTCATCCTTCATTACACCTCCTACACACAATAAACTCGCTACACACCTTCACCACCCACTGCCTCTAGGTATTCACCCTGGGATTTTTATACTGAGTAAGTCAAAGTGGCCCAAGACAGCAAAACCTCAGGAGGAGTACACTGAGGTGCACAAATACCTGTTTAGGGATGCAAATACATTTGTTGCGCCATGTCCAATACACCTCTTAATTCCAATGTTGCTTTGGTTATTAAGGGCAAGACATTTAATGTAGGTCTGATGAAAGTGGAAATTGGGAGAATTCATACTACAGTTATCTGAGCATTGGCTCCATTCAACTTTTAAAGTACTACAGTAGCATTTTAAAGTTTGTAAACCCATAAGAATAAAGGCAAAACAAGCTGATGGATGTAAATGGTAAATAAGAAATGGCCACTTATATAGCGCTTTTATCCACACTCTACAATGTTGTTTCCCATTAACTCATTAACACACACCGATGCAAGGTGCTTACCTGACCCACCAGGAGCAACTTGGGGTTTAGTATCTTACCCAAGGACACTTCAACACGTAGCCGGGACCAGGGATCAAGCCACTGACCCTGTGGTCCATGGATGACTGCCTTACCAACTGGGCTATAGTCGCAGCCCCCTGATGTGTCATTGTGCAGAAATTGGGTTTACCAGAAAGCACAATTGAATCCCTCCAAAATGCATCGGCACGTCTCGCTTTTGATCGGTCAGTAGGACACACATCACACCAATCCTCAGATGTCTGCCCTGGCATCCTGTAGCTGCCTACAGAGTGGTCAAATTTACAACAAATTTACAAATTTACCTAAACTCATCTAGGTCTACAATCCCTGAGCTCTGCCAGTGAATGGCATCTGGTGGTCCCTTCAATATCTTAGCCCAGTCCTTCTTACAGAAAAGCTTCAGCTCAGGGATGATGGTTGGCTTCCGTACACGCTTCACATCTTTCCACAGTATTTCTATAGGATTAAGATCAGTACTTTAATTCTGGAATCCCAACGCATTTCTACTGCAATCGTCTGACAATTTTCTTTAGAATTTGCTTGTACAACTCAGAATTCCCAGTTTGATCAATGATGTCAAGCGATCCTCATCCAGAAGCAGAAAAGCAGGTTCAAATCGTGATACTGCCACCATCATATCTCACAGAGGGGACTAGGTCCTTGTCATTGAATGTAGTATTTTGTTCTAACACTTTTGATTCCATTAAGTCAGAAAGTTATACTTTATTCGTATGTTATTTTTATAGATTTCCAGAACGATCATACTGTATGTAACACTGTCAGGCGTGTAAAAAAAACTGAGCCAATAGTGAAGCATAGTGAAGCAGTTTTACTCACCAATGTACGAAGATCACTTGAACCCACCACACAGGTGTTCAACACAGAGAACCTATTGCTAAGGTCTGTGCTTCTCCAAATATCAAAGGGATTAATTAAAAGTCAATTAGTTGGCGAAAGGCAATTGAGTAGATTCCTCAGTAAATTCAGACAGAGCCACCCTCTATCTGAAAATCCTTTGCCCTTTCATCTGTGTGTGTGTGTGTGTGTGTGTGTGGGGGGGGGGGGGGGGGGGGGGGGGGGGGTAAATGGACCTCTTCATGTGTAGTTTTGCTCAGTTTAAATGTTGTTGCTTATGCAAATGTAACCATTTCAGTTGCATCTTTTCAACGTGCACACCACAGCCGGCTGCATGGATCCATACAGTACAAATATGGAACCAGCTTATGTTGGCTAATTTTAATCTGATGGAGAAAAAGGAAAACGTAGACTGCGGAAGAAGAAAATGAAGAAGATAGTGTTTTACAAACACATGTCTGTCTTGTGCATGTGTTTGTCCATGTCATTGTAGAGCGGTGCTGTAGCTAATCTGATCCTGATGCAGTGCGGTATCCATGTTAGCTGAGACAGACAGGTTATTGTCATTGTCATCTGCCCCTGACATATGCCCTCCTCTCTTCTCCCCTCTTCTCTGTCTGATTGTCTCATCACTCCTCAGGGCTGTGACTCTCACCTGACGGCCTCAGCCTACCGCAAGCTGGATAATCAACATCCTGTCAGTATACTGTCAATATCCTCCTAACACAAAGTGGACATGGACCCACACACACACAGTATGGATGTCTGGACCGTCACACACACCAATACTAGTATCGTTAGGCTTGGCTCTTGTTTCTCACCCGAAAATGTTCATTAAATGTTTATACAAGTTAATTTTTAAAACTGCAATTTATGTTGCAATAGTTTTTCCGTACTTCCAGACTTAAGTTGAGGGTGGGTATGGTTTATACCCCACTGAGATTTTTTAAATTTTTTGTCCTTTCGGCCTATCCTGTGAGTTCGGGGATCATTGTCCGCATGTTGATTTGGCACAGTTTTTACACCAGATGCCCTTCATGACGCAACCCACCCCAATTTCTACCCGGCTTGGACTGGCACTGCACACCTGGGGATGGGAATGGGCTGCCGGATCTGACCTTGACCCTGTGGTCCGTGGACGACTGCCTTTACCAACTTAGCTACAGCTGCCCCCTTCTTATAGGCCACTGAGATATGCCTTTAAAATTGATCTTTGGGCCAAACACTGTATTAAAGTGCAGGTCAACCTTTGCAGGTTGCAGGCACTGTGGAAGAAGTCTGCAAAATTACTTTTAACATTATGAATTACAACCAAAGGCCACAGTGTAGGCACGGAATCGAACAGCATCCACAGTGTGCAGTAAAGCTCGATCTTCCAATCAAGAGCAGTTATTCACCACAAATTCAGGCTCTGGAGATGGAAATTTATGTGCAAAATATAGATGTTTACCTCTTCAAAATGCACTGGCTTAGTTGGGAGACCGTTGTGGAGTAGTTCTGTTTGCTGAGCTCTAAATTTTCCAATTTTAGAAAGAAAAAAGGTCACAGTCTTGTTGAACCAAGTGGCTGGCATTGCCTTTGGGAAAGCTAGGTTGTCAGTTTGATGTGGCTCTAGATTAAAGTTCATGGGGGGTCACGGTGACATTAGGCTTCACTCTCTTGGGGTCAATGAATATCCACAAAACACAGAATCTTTTTTGTTGATGAGTAAAATGTTGACCTGTCGGTGGTGAAAAATCTTCCCAGAGTCCCAAAAATTGCAAGGGGGAGGATCTCCAGCATGGTGCAATGCAAATGTGCCAAGTTGAGTATAACCTTAGAGTTGGAATCTTGAACTTGGTAGATAGATTTTGTGACATGTGATATGAATGAAAACACACATTTTGCCATTTTCACAGAAATGCTGATGTTTGAAGCATTAACGATTCCAAAAGAAATGGGATGTGTACACTAGCATTGTTACCAGCTAACTGCGAGCACGTCTGTAGGTCATGTAGGTTTGTGAGAAAACAGCCATCTGCTGGTGCCAGACCTTTGTAAGAATAAAGCAAAAATTCTTAGCTGAAAAAAACTAAAATGCACAAGGAAACAAACATCAAATAACCATTTAGGCCAATGTCAATATTCCTAATGGCAGATTTGAGAAACTGAATAACATATATGAAGCTTCATCTTTTAATTTTCTTCAGTATCTCTCTCATCTTCCAAACTTTATTTCAGTTTTTTTCTTATGACAGGTGGGAGACAGAGCATATGGATGGTTATTCAAGGGAAGATTATACCAAGCTCATTGTAATTACTCTTACCTAGAAACAATCAAACCTGACAGAAATCATCACGATGTGTGTGAAAATGGAATACAAACAACATGCAAAGGATGATTGGACCTGACAGGTACATCAATTCCAGACTAATTGAAAGAATTTTCATGACACTTTTTTCACATGTCTGTGCTGTGTTGCTGAAAACGATGATGACTCCCATTGAACTGGCTAGATTTATTTTTAACCAGTGGAAAATTAGGGAGTATTTTATGTTAACGTCAAAAAGAGAAAATAACCGATGTTCTCAGATCAAGAATATTTTGAAAACCTGTTGTATGGCCAGTAGTGTGACAGCCGTTTTTGAATTTTACACCATGTCAGTGAGAACATCTCGTGAAAGTGAGGAATTTTCTCACACGTTTTTGTAAAAGGGCTTGTTTAAGTGACTTGCTTTCAAGTTTAATGTTAGAATGATGGTCGGGCTTAAGCATTTAGTTGTAATAGTGATGGGCAAGGAGGCTCGAGAATGTATGATGTTAGTGAGCGTCACAGAGAGAGTTTGTGTGTGTGTGTGCTATTACATTATGTGTGTCAATATATATATATAATTGTAATGGCCTCCTAATTGTTTATATAATGTTCATATTATCTGACATCTGTAATAATGTTTACAGGTGTAAAAATTATGAATATGAAGAGTTCTAATTGTCCATTTATAGACTAATTTCACTTTCATTTGTGTATGAATACTGGCTTTCTCTTTGTAATATGTGGGCTAGACAGACGTCAGTCTTGTGCTCTCTAAACAGTGATATTTAAGTGGGAATAACAGACAAAGACTGAACGAAGCGAGTGAGAGGAACCAGAAAACAGATCCTGATCAAGGGAAAGAAAAAAAAATACAATATCCATGTTCAGTAAAGTGTTACACTAATGTTGTTGTTCTCTAAACACCTGGATATGTATTTGTGCTTGTTTTACCCCCATTAAAGAAAGTATGGGTGCAGTAGGAGCTGTTTTCTATCAGTAGATTCACTTAATAGACACCAAGGCCTTTAAAGACCAAGGCCTTGTGGACAGTAGTTGGGTAAGCTCCGCCATGCTAGCTGGATAAGACGAAACTGCACACCGCTTGGACACGGCGGGACAGAGGCTTTGCAAAAACTGTCGCAAAAAGCATTCTTAAACCCAAGAAACTCTGAGTACTGACAAAATTCACTAATGCGATTGGAAATAAGCTCCAAAATACCTTCCAATGTTATGGTACCATAGACTGGTTTGTAAATCCCATGCATTCAAATGTATTTTTGTTCTTTTCTTAATTTCTAATTGATTTTGAGGGTGGGTTATTTTCATCTCAGAAAAAAAAAAAAAGATCTTGTCTCTGTTGTGCCACCAAAGCTTAGACATAAACCAGATAATGAGCCACAGATGTTGTTTATGTTGATTCATTGGAGTTTAAGCTCACATTGGCAGTTTAGCTATATAATAAGCTAACCAGGCCTCTCTGCACCCAGTGAGTCAGGATAATGCTCTATTTGCTGTTGTTGTAGATATATTCCAAAGGTAATAATTTATTAGACTCCTCACTCATTCTGAATTCTCATTCTGTTTTAAGGGTGTGACAATAGAGAATTAAGTTAGTGGGGAAGTGGCTACATTATGATTATTGTGAGGATATTTTTTTGTCAAGTTTGGTTTTAGGCTTCTGCTTATTCTTATGTTCTTACAGTTATTTGGTCAAGAATAAATAATCAAACAACCACTTAAAAACTGGGTGGATCTGGATAGTTGCCCCTTGTAAATTTACTTTATTACTTTTACAGCTCCTGTTCATCATCCACTGACGTATTTTTTTAAAAAGATGTTTGTCACCATGCTCAAGAAGAGGTTTGCTGGACTAATACTATTTAATAGTGACCCTGTGACGTTTTACCAGTCAAGATTTTCAGGACTACTTATATTTGGTGTCCCACTCAACCTGAAACTTTTTACCTGTCTTTAATGACTGGTAAGGTAGCAAAACACACAGACCCAATAAAGACACTAAAGTTGCTCATTGGCCAGAAAGGATTTTGTGCATGTCCACACATTGAGATGTTCTGTTTCTCTGTGTTTTTGTTTGTATACATAAATAATGTACAGCATGTGAATGTTTGTGTGTCTGTGCTGTAGTACAGAGGTTAGCAGCCCCAGCTTCTTTGCTCCAGTTGAATTATCCCCTGAGTGTTGTGTATTGAACCTGGATCCTTGGTGTCAGCCTCTTCCACTGATCCTGCAATGACAGCAACCCCCCACCACACACACACACACACACATACACACACCCACCCATCCTATTCTGGAGCTCCCTTGGTGCCTGGCCACAACCATGCCCCAGGAACTGCAGCCCCTTTGCGTGGGCACTGGCCTGGCTGTCAGCAGCCACAACATCCACCATCCAGCTTCCATCCTGGAAGCACAAGGGCTGCCACTTCTGGCAGTGATCTCCATATGTTTTGATATTAGAGCAGCCCTTCTCTCACTTTGACACTCACATTGTGACTTGATGTTGCCCTTGTAAGACTGGCATAAACACACATACCCTCAGTAGCACCATGGGAGGCACAGACAGAGATATGACAGCTCTATCAGCTATATAAAATTTGCCCTACCAGCCAATGCCTGATTCCACAGAGAGTGACCAAGTGACCTAAGGAAACTCCAATCTAGACAGAAGAGGTCAGCGGCAGTGTTGGGTTACTTTGCAGTCCCTCTCACTTTGAAAACTCTGACTTATTATGCACATTTATGTTTTGGTATTTGCTTGTCTGTTGCATCACTCTGCCACATTGAGGTAAGAACCCAGTGTCATCTAAACAGCCTTAGTTTTGGTAGGAAATTCATTACATGTAGGATCATGTAGCAAAGTAAACATCATTTAAATATGCCAAAACCATCCGCTTCCATTTGACTTTTGTGTCTGTTGAAGTAGTATATTCTCCAAAGCAACTAAGTTGGGGACACCATGCTAGTTCCAGGTTGGACCCTGTTTTGCCTTCAGAACTGCCTGAATTGTGCTTTCACTTTGTTAACAACTTCACAGGTCACCGCTGTAATGATGTGACTAGGCAAAGGTTTTCCAATCTTCTATTGTCCGGTTTGGGTGAGCCCTTGAAAAAAGTAGCCTCTGTTTCCTGTTCTTAGTTGACAGAAGTTACTGTTAACTGATCTGCACTTATATAGAGCTTTTCTACCTATTGGTACTCAAAGCATTTTACGCTGCTTCTCATTCACCCATTCACACTCACAGTCACACACACACTCATACACCAATTGGGGAGCTGCTATGCAGCTGGCCAACACTCACTGGGAGAAACTATGTTGGGGTTCAGTGTCTTGCTCAAGGACACTTCGACATGTAATGGGAGGATCCTAAGGATTCAGGAATTACAGGAACCAACAACTGCGGGATTGGTGGACAACCGCTCTACCTTCCTGCGCCACAGTCACCCGTGTTGCTTTTCTATTAGCTATACCAACCTGTGACCTCTGGCATCCACAAGGACTTTTCTGCCCAAAGAACTGCTGCTCACTGGACATATTCAGTTTGCCAGTGAGAATAGGCATGTTGATACAACTTCTAACATAGTTAAACAAGCATTTGACACAGTACACAGTACCCAGTTGTTGTCTGCAGATTTCATTCATTGCATATGTTTCTGCAATCCATTCATTTCCCTGAGTAAAGGAATGGCCCACCCAGCTTTGCCAAAGGCCTAATGGTCAGCACGTTCTGCGGGGGATCCAAACAGGCCTTCGTGGCAATCCTAATGGCTCAGACAGTAGAGTGCCCACCCTATCTCACTCGAAATCTTGTCCTTTGGTATGTTGGTATGCATAAAACTAGTCAATTTGTTGAGCAAATGTCCGTGGACATGCTAAAATGAAAGCTGACTCTTTATAGGCTGTAAAATATGAGGTCGTGCAATTTGTCATGTGTCCTCACAACTATAGAAAGACCTGAATGTATGCGTGAAATTATGGCAATTTGAGGGCACTTTTACAAATTGCAAATCACATTTGATGCCACTCGACTTGCTTGAATATCTGGCATTATACAGTAAGTAGGATCCATAAACAAGCGCAGCTGTTTACACCTATGCTTCAAAGTCCTTTGGAAGAGAAAAATAAGTCAGTGACTGTGCTCACAGCACATGAGGAAAAAAGTGAACAAAAAATGGAGAACCCAAAGCAGCAAGAGAGGCAGCATAAGAGTGGACGTGGACAGATGGATGGATTTCGCTTTTAAACATCATCACCATCCTCACCATCCATGTCAGTTCCATCCGCCCAGGGACCCACCGCTCAGTGGGAAGATGATGTCTCCAGTCCACAGAGAGATGGCCATCAGGGACCCAAACTCTCTGCAGCAGTTGTTTTCCCAACATAGTCATAAACACCATGTTTCTCTCAATATGCATAGAATTAGAAAAATGATCAACGGCACACTTTAAGCAAAGCCCATCCCCAAGCTTCTCTTTATCAAGCTATTTTTGTTCCTTGGGGTTTGGTGATGCATCCCAGCTCAATTATCTCAAAATATTATGTATATGCATGTTTATTCTGTGTTCAGAATGATAGACTGTTAGCACAGTGTTTTTAATATGCAAACCACCCTTGTCAACCAAGCTGGGATTGAGAGGCTACCAATTATTTGGTGTCAGACAGTGAGAGATGATTATCTATGCGAGGGACTTGGTTCATCCTCCACAGCTAGGAAGTGGAGTATTGATTGGCCATCAGGGAGCTAATAACACAAGGTTATCTACATGTAGCATGTGACAGTCTCCCTACTTAATACAGCAGTCCTATCTAGATTTAATATGTCCTTATAGCACTGAGCTAGGGAGTAAAGGGTTGTGCATCTTCCAGAGCCTAACAAAGGTCACACTATCGTAAACCCATCTACAGGGACGTGGTAGGATTATGTGCTGTGCCATCATAGCTCGCATTTTAAAGTTTAACTGGGTGTCTCCCATTGCTTGTACTGTATCAATCACTCAAGCGATGGTTTTTAAACATTTATAGAACTTTCTTAGTGTCATATCAATCACTGATTGACATCATCACATCTTTTGTAGTTTGCAGTGAAAAACACTTCAGTGGTCAGTGGATTATAATATGTTGCAATTTTATTGGCTACTCTCAGTACAAGCCTTGTGACTATCACACCAGACCCTTGTAGACCCCGTAGACTTTGTGAGATTAAGTTAGTCTTTGTAGTTCTTTTCCTTTGTAGTTTAGTAGCACCTATAGCAAAACCAAACAATCATTTCTTGCATGTAAGTGTCAAATTTCCATTTCTAGTTCTAAACATTCTCCTAATCATAATCATTCCGCTGCACAGCCTCCATATTGCATTATCACAGCTCTTGTCTCTTTGGCTTTCCATAGCCACAGCTGCTGGTTTCTTTTTCCCTATATTTGGCTTTTATTTAATTCATTTAAAAAAAAATTCTGATTCCAAAACCCTTGGTTAGGACATTTTTAACAAATGCTCTGAATTTCTAACTTTTTTCAGCCATCTGATGTAAGTAATTGTCAACTGCACATGGTAAATGGTAAATGTTCTGCACTTATATAGCGCTTTTGTACCTATTGGCACTCAAAGCACTTTAAACTGCTTCTTATTCACCCATTCACACTCACAGTCACACACACACTCATACACTAGTGGGGACGCTCACCAGGAGCAACTAAGTGGGGGTTCAAGATGTCTTGGCACAGACAAAATAAACCAGGTTGCAAACTGGCGAACATAACCTGTAGAGTAGAGACAATTTATTGTTGGAATTAAAGTCTGTGTGGAGATTAAAGTTAGAAAGTGACTAAAGTTTTCTTTAAAGATTAGGAAAAAAAAATGGACTGGAATAATACAGAACATTATCTGATACATATTGAGTTTAACCAAATTCATATTTTTCTCCCCAATCTTAAGACATTTTTTGTTCCTCACACCTGGCCACAGACATGCAATATATAGTCTCTGAAGTGAAAGTTGTGTGCTTTGTCCACATATCATCAAATAGCAAAAAATTTTATTAAATATGTCTTCATTTTAAAAAAAAAGGCCTGGCAGCTAGAGAAAACATTTTCTTTAGATTCATTTTGCTGGTATAGTTTAGTATAGTATAAACTATATTTCTATGAAAAGAGGTTAGGATGCTTCAAAACCTACAAATAAAAATGTTACTTTCTTCAGGACCAGTGGGTGTTGCTGTTATTTACTTGAACAGACCCTTTTAAACAACATTAAAATAATGCCCCAATAAACAACCGACAGTAGTTTTCCATGGCGAAAACTACTATAATTTTCCGTGTGTAAGGAGAATAGATAAGGCACATATCTATTTAAATCGTGCCATTCACTGTCACAAACAAGCCCAGAGGTAAGTGCATCGTGTGCACATTGCCATAATGTGTGAGGCTGTCTGCCACGGTGATCTGTTGTCTAAACATAAATCACAGTGGCAGCAGAGAGAGACCATGTTTCCTTGTTACAATAAACCTGTAGAGACCCTTTCTCCTGAGAAATCAACATGACCTCAAACACAACATTCCAGTTCACGGTGGAGGCTCCGACACATAATACCTCTCTCGTTCTCTCTCATTCAATCTTCCAGTGCATGCATGACTGGAAATACATTAAAACGTATACAAATATGGAAACACTCAAAATAATCTGGACATAATCCAACCTGGGGCTAGTGAAGTAATCTTTTGGCCAGGATATTTTAAATGATCTGTTGTTTTCAGGCTACAAAACAGGGATGGGGGGGGGTTGGTTGGCCTGGAATAAAAGATTACCCAAGTAGAGTTCAAGTTTTTGGTGAGGAAATTCTCTGGGGAGGGTGAGCGCTCTGTGAGCCCCAAAGATTACATTTTAGTCCCTGGCTCGCAGTCAAAAGCTCGCCAGACGGAACAGGAAATTGTGTCGCTGTCAGTGAAAACGCGCAGAGAGAAATGTAAATGGCCCTCCAAAGCAACAGACACCTCCTGTGCAACCCCAGTTTTGTCCCCTGGGCTCTGCCTGTCCACCACGTCCATCTTGTGTCAAATAGCTGGTTTTAATACTGGAGAAGGATTGGAGGGTATGTGTGTTTGTGTGGGTGCTGGTGTGTGCAGGAAGCTGTGAAACTATGCAGCGATGACCAGCGTAGCAAGCAGATCACGCAGGAGACACATTTATCTGTAATTTATTTTTAAAATGTAAGACATTAATTGAAGCGTCATTATTGTAAAAATCAATGAAAAGTATTTTGTGTAAAGGTAAAACAGAAAAATGGAAATGTGTGATCATAACATGAAACAAGTGTTCCACAAGACAAAGAGAGCCAATAAACATATCAGTGGAGTTAGCAAAGAGAAATTTTTGAATATAAACCACAGCCATTGTGAAAATGAAAGCCTTCATGTTCAAACTCTGTCTTCCAGCTGACAGTTCCATTTCAGAAATGCTGTCAGAGACAAAACAAACACATCTAAAGGGAACAAATTACAGCCACTGAGATTACCTTCAGTCAGGCGCCAAGCTGAAGCCTAGAGAAGCTGTCAGTCATTGCATGGAGAATAAACTGACACACGTTGGAATAAAAACGAAGAGTATCTGGATTTGAAAGCACAGGAAAGTGTGACAACCTCCAGTACCTGTGTCAAAAGAGGGAGACTTAGGGATGAAGTGGGAACAAAAATCCGCCCTGGACTTCTGATGAGAGCACTATACATGTCATCGACAGGTTAGGAGGTGTCAGGAGATGGTCCAAAGCTATTGTTGGTTGTTTTGAAAGACGTTTTCGTGGCCATTTTCAAATGAAATTAGTGCCTAAATTGTGTTTTTACTCTCATTGGTGAGTTTGTTATACAGTAGTCACCTTAGGCATAGTAGTCCCAGGTTTGTGTGGTCAGGATCCAGCAGAACTAAAAGGTACGATTTAAACTTACAAAATCTGAAAATGTGACCAATAAATGTACATTTTATGCCAATGCTTTTATCTTTTATTTTTCTGTTAAATCCTGACTTTAAGTCGGTTAAGGACTGAACTCATTTCAAGGTGTCACTTGGCAAAAAGAGTTGCAGACCCTGTCCCTTGAATTTTTATGCCACATAATAACCTGTATACAAACAGGACCGTATGCCAACAAAATACAACATTTCTTCAATATTAAACATAATTTGTACACAAACGTGTCTGGAGTTACGTTGCCTGTAAATACTGTGAATAGTGTGAATGTAACTATTAGAAACAGTTTAAAACAAACTGGATGACATAACTGTTGTACCAGTGTCCTGAGGGACCAGGGGTTGACCCTGACCAAAACTCACAACATTCCCTGAAACTGTCCCTCTCCAGCTCCATTTCTCTTTTCTTTCTGTCTGCTGGCTTACAGAAGTAAGGCAGGTTGTTTCACTATTCCTAGGGCCTTGTCCACAGCTGCCTTCTGTTATAGTAGAAAATAAACTCAAATGATGCTCCTATAAAATCATCATGTTTGCCTTGAGCTGGAGAGGACATTGCGATCCCATAACTGGCTCAGCCTCAAAAAGGCACATCCAAGTTCACAACAGCCAATAGAGTATGTTAAAAGCCATTGTCATTGACCACAGGAGGTGATCAGTACCTATTCAGTGGCTTTAATGCTAGAGGACTGTGTGTGTGTGTGTTTGTGTGTGTTTTTGTGGGAGGACAACAGGGAGTGGCCTTCAAAAGGAGCATTGTAGGTCATGTAGCCAATCAGGCCTGCAGGCTTTACTGTGAATCAGGTGTTAGTACCAGCACTCTGTCCAAAACAGAGAGAGGGAGAGACAGAGAAGAAAGAGTAGGGAACGATTTATCAATGCAAAGTTAATAACATCCATTTGAATCTAACTAAAAATCAATATTTCATTACCAAATTGTTAGCGGGAATGAAGAAGGATTGGGGAAGTCGGGGTGGCTGCAGCGGGAAGGAGGAATCTGAGAGTTCGATGAGGGAGACGGGATGATTCATGGGGCCATCAGGCGGGAGAGGAGGGAGGGATGGTCGGATGGAAAGAGGACAAAAGAGGAGGGTGCTGGAAAAACTTGGAGAGGGGTTCGCTCGCCAGTGACCTTGACAGCAAGGGGAAAAATATATAGAAGAAAATGAAAGCAACTGTCATGTGCCCACAGGTCAGAATCACCTTATAAATCATACTAGAGAGCAGCTGTTATGTGTGTCTGTGTTTGTGTTAGTGTATTTGTATGTGTGCGGTGATTAGTAAAGGCATTTTATGAAACTTCATCAAGGAAAATTATTTTTACTAAAACGTTTTTTGGGTTTTTTTTTTTTTTTCACAGTTTTAAAATGGATCACCTGCAGGTCACGCTCTACGATGGATGGACGACTCTTTCATAAACCCAAACCCTGCACACAATCCCTTTTTTCAGCGAGACATCATTGAGACTAAATGTGTTCAACTTAAGCAGTTGGCGCAGCCATTTTCCTGGCAGCACATTCGAGGGCAGTGCATAGACTTATTAAATAGGATGAGAATCAGGAATCAGCAGAACATTTGTAATTTTGCAGAGCTGCTAAAGTCACTGCTACTGTTAAAACATTTCTGGTGTTGTAATCACACAACAAATTATTCAGCTAATCCTCTGCATTGTACTTGACCTTTGCCATTTAAAACATCAGGAAAACACTGCAACATGCTCTAGAATAGCCGCCATGCAATCAGGCATTTTTGAGTGCAAATGGCAAGTGAGATCTAAAAATATGTGAATATGCCCAAGCTGTTTTGCAGCTGGGGAATTCCAGCTACACACTCCTCTTACAATACATTTTCACAAGTGTAAAATATGGTGTTAATAAATGACTGTGTTCATATCCTCTGACATCAAATTTGTAATGGTTTACAACGTTTTAATGCAACTTTCACCACCCAGCGGTAAAAAGCAGGGGAAGTTTCTAACAGATGTGTAGTTGATGTTTTACTAACTGAGGCTTAATAATGTTACTGTGTATTACGCAAGACAGCGGTGACTAAAAAGTAACGTAAAAGTAACAAGTTACTCGTAAAGAAAGTAACTTAACCCAAGTGCTATACAACATACAGTATTACAACAAGCACCTTCTTCCACACCATCAGCCAGGTGCTTGCTTTGGCTTAGTTCTCTCGTCTTGATATTTGTCTTAGGCATGAAGAAAACTCATGAATGATCTACACCTGTCACATATGTCATAAACAGTTCTGTTTCTCTCCCTCTTGTTTGCTTTTAATGCTCCCAGTATCATTCTCACTTGGCAGTAAAACATCAGCTGTGGCTGTAATAATGTCTTTGTGAATATCCTTTTAGCCAGAACCTCAACCCTTCTGGAAAAAGTCTGTTACTGTTATCGGAGTTATAACGTTTTTAATCATGTAACTTAAATAAAAAAAGATGGTTAAATATAATACGTTTTTAGGTGGGCAGCACTATGGTGGCATGGTTAGCGCTGCTGCCTCATGGCTAGTAGGTTGCAGGCTCGCACGCTGGCCGGTCTTGGCTTTTGGAGTTTGGGTTGGGTTTCCTCCCCCGTACTCCAGTTTCCTCCCACATCCAAAAACATGTACATTGGTGAATTGCCCATAGGTGTAGGTGTGAGTCCGAATGGTTGTCTGTCTGTGTATGTCTTTCTGTGGCCCTGAGATAGACTGGTGACTTGTTCAGGGTTACCCTGCCCCGATGACAGCTGGGATAGGCGTTGACAGACAATGGATGGTTGTTTTGGGGTAAAAAAAAAAAAAACCCTAAATCTTAAGGGAATAAACTGTTCCTCTGTAGTATTATCATGGTACAGTCCTGCTCTGGTGACATGTCACTGGCATGTACTTCTGGGTCTTAAAGCAGACTTAAAGCCACATGAATGTTTGCTATTCACATGATATGTTTGTGAATGAAACTTTCCCATAAACAAGATGGAACAAGCAGCATTACGTGGCCTTTTCAGTGGAATTGATAACGTAAATGATCAAATATCACAAATGTGCAGCTCCTCATCAACAGGTGCATCAACTCAGTCCTAAGCCAGGATATATATATATATATTTATATATATGCATTTGTGTGTGTGTGTAAGTATGGATATAAATTGAGTATATTTCCTTTACCTTTCCTTTCCTTTCCCCTACATCCCTTAACTACTGTCAATAGCTGTCAGTTTTCCTTTTTCAATTTTATATCTTAACGTGAGACCCTGTAGTGAACAAAAGTTTTGTCAGATAGGACTTTTTCTGCTTTAATATGCAGCGGTCTATGCTTGCATCTGATGGGAGGCAAACCATATGGATGTTTATATCATGATTTATATAATGATGATTATATTGAGCTTGGTGTAATCACATTTATAAAAACCATCACACTTGACAGATATTGCAATGTTCTAAGTGAAAGTGAATGCGGAAACAACTGGCAAAGAATGATGAAAACTGACAGCTATTTCAGCTCTCGACTAATTGACAATTTTCATGTGACAGTTTTTATGGGCTAAAATCATCGGTATCGTAGTGATTTTCATCAAAGCAGCTTAATTGGACTCTGCAAGTTGTGTGTGTGTGTGTGTGTGTGTGTGTGTGGATGCAGGTCTGAGTGTGTGAGGTCGGGAAGCCTGTTCCTATTGTGTAGGTAGCACATACACCATTGACAAAAAAGAAGTTTGCTGATTGTTCAGTCACTGTGCAGGTCGACAGACATCACACTCAGACATGGCTATAAGGCCTAAATTTGTCAAACCCACCTCGCTCTGGGTTTGATCAAATCAAACTTGTTTGTCTTCGCACCTCATCCTCGTACTCCATTGAGAGGAAGTGTCTTTTTTTTTGACAGCGTTCCAGATTGCATGCACATCAGGTGACAATTAAGACATAACAACATAAATTGTCTGCCGTCACATCTAGTTACCTTCATTCTCTGACACCTTTTCCCTCCAATGTGAAAAAAGAAATGCACATAGATGAAAAAAAAAATAAAAAAAATAGCTTTCTACATTACCTCGGCCCAAACCTGACAGTTTGTAGTGCATTAAATTAACACCGTCTCTTCCTACCACCTCCTCATCCTATTCACATCCACCTATAATGAGCAATTATAGTTAGTTGGGCCCCATCTGTAAGTTTTTCCTGTGTTGCTTTTTTCCCTCAGCTTCTCCCAGATCCTGCTGCGACTTTCTTCACCCCATTTACCATGGCACATTTCAAACAATCCAAATATGGCACATGTGCGCTGAATAATTCAGCTGCTGCTAACATTAAACAACTGTTAACATGCTAGAATAATTAGTTATGCTTGCTTGACATGTTTGGATCTTTAATAATTAATGCATTTGTCTTAATTAACAACAACAGTATTTTAGCCTTGCTACTTCGCTTCTCAAGAAAATAAAGTAGGAAACAGGCAATTACGCTATAAATATTAATTAGATGCCCTTATTAAAAACCCAGATAATGGGCCAAGGGAGGGGATTTGGTTATAATGTAACGAAAACTGATGAGATATACAAATCTTACTTGTCACTCTTTCATTGGGAACAGGTATGGCCACAGCAAACCCTCTTTATTTCCTTTTCAAATACAGATATTGTATTTAAAGTATCATATTCAAATCACTAAAACATTAATGCTTTCAGTGGAGTTTGCTGATTAATGTAATAATTATGCCTATGTTATTTAGCTGAATTATAAATCCAATCTCATTTATCAAACAGTAGATGGGACCTTTTCTGCTTTTGAAACACTTTTTCTCATATGAGAAGCATTCAGTGCAGCAACTTAAATAAAACAATAGTTGTGAGAAATGCCATATTGCATTTCAAGTTTTTTATGTTGTGACAGTCACATGATATACACACATACAGTGCATCCACTTAAGTTCTCACAATCTGGCAAATTCATTTCTGCCACTGTCAACAGTCTGTAATGCATCATATTCGCAAATGTTATTCCACGTTCCGTCCAATTGGATTGAATGCACTGGAGAATTCTCCAACTTCTTAATGTATCCCTTTTTAGGAAAGCAGGCCTTTGTTGAATTGAGATGGCGTTGCATTTAAATTTTCATGGCTGATGTCCTTGTTTTGGCTGAAAGAGGGGCTAGGCGACGTGAAAGCGCTCAGCCACTCGGAGATGAGCCAAAAATGCAGCTGTCAATGAGAGGAGAGACAGGCGACAGGCATGACGCCCTACGTGCCGGATGACTTTGGGAAGACTTTGACAGCCACCCAGGAAGGGAAGTTATTTTCCCTCCTTTTTTCTCAAGCTGCCGCATGATTAAAAGCCAAATGAGTGACACTGCTCGACACCCCAAATCAGCCCACTGCATTAATATTTCACACAGATGGCAGCTGTGTATCAAAACAACATGCAGCTAAGGACAAGAGGAGGAGAGGAGTGTTGGAGCAGGGTAAAGATCCTTTAGTGCTATGCCCGTGTCTTCTTGATTGACCATATTATATTGACAAAATCAGTAAATCTGAAGAAAAAAATGACAAATGCATAAAAATATTTATGCAAACATTAAAGGCATAGTTTCATATTTTGGAAAGATGGTATGTTTTAAATGTTGGGTTTTATATAGATTAGTAATGCCTGATTTCATGGAAAGGTTAACAGATAGTGATGCATGTTGTGAGGTTTGTTAATGTCCGTTGTAGCCTTATTTTTTCAAATGTTTGAAATGCATCAATAATGCATAATGTGAATGAATAACAGACACATATTACTTTATTAACCAACATATGAAAAATACATGCTACTTGATTTTGCCATTTGGCAGAACACCTTGGTAGCCAAATCAATCGAATGCATGCCACATACAGTAACTGCACTTTGTCCGGTCCTTTAGCATCACATGCTGACACCTAGGGTGCCTTATTTGTGTCGGTGATCAGTGCACTAAGCTGTCATTAACATTGCAATGGAAACCCAGAAGTTAAAACTTTTGAGATGGCGGATGGTGCAACAACACAAAGAAGTTTTCCACAGTAGCCTAAGATTTAACTCTAGTGCAAGATGTTGCGGACTTTGATGATGGTTATTGGTGATCATCAGCGATCGTAGTTAGTGGTGCTCCTGGAGCATCCAATAGTGAAGTAAAAGTTAATCTGTGGCATCAATGGCCTGTTTTACATGTGAACTCTGAACTCTGTTAGGAGAATTCAGCCTCTGAAATTGTCCGAAGTGGCCTTTGAGACAAGAACTGTCCTCTCATGTGAAAATCCTTTCGATTTCCATGTGCAAACACTGCGAACAGGTGGCATAACATGACATAAAACTGAAGCTGTGGTAAACTTATTTAAAACACATCGAAGCCACACATCTAAGGGAAAAGTTTCATCACTCGACAACAACAGCGTGAGTGATACAAACATCATCAACACGCCAACTCACTCGCTTTTAATCCTCCCGATGATTCGGGACAGAGCAGCGTGCTGAACGACCGAGCTCATGCACATAATATGGACATTGCACTAGGGGGCTCGAAGGATAAAGACCAGATAATGTCAGCAGCATTTCACTCAGACATCTTTGTTCACACATGCACTCCGTCCTAAAAATAAACTCAGCTAATGTCAGAACTCCAGTGCGTGTCTGAAAGGTGCTAGCTACCATGAGACTATAAAGGATGTAAAAAAAGTTCCGCAGTTTGACACCTTATCTGACACTCTGGGATGAGAAAGTATTGCTGGTTCAGTTCGGGCTGGACATCTTTGTGGCTTGTGTAATCCCACAGCGATAGTCCTCAAGTGGTTTCTAAGTAAGAATGATGGTCCCAGGGTGACAATCACTTGAAAACCGCCTGTTCCAAGTAAAATTGCATAGATGCGCGTGTCCTAATTCACAAAATAATGTGATTTATACTCTACTTCCTAATCTAACGTTGATTATTTTTGTAGGTGAATAGACCTTGATGCAACAGTATCTGTCCTGGTGATTTACCTTCTCTGTTGTCTTCATGTTTGAGCCATTTTCTAGGTTTGTTTTGTGGTATAGCTGTATTTGCCCGTTATTGACTTTTGTGCTCCACCACCCTGTGGTCAGTGATGCAGAACAGTACAAGAAGTTGCACTGATCGGACAAACTTCAAAAGCCACACAGATTAACAGGGATCGTGTGGTTTTTGTGTTAATTGTTGTGATCAGAGCATCACAAATCCATCGCATTGCAGTGGTGCGCGGGCAAATGGTGAAGTTTGTGAAGCAAGCACCACTGATATGAAGCAGATGACGATAGGTTAGTCAGAAAGGAGGTCAGGAATTAACTTCATCATCTTTATCTGGACCTTGGTGCAGTGATGGGGGAGATGGAGGTGGTGGAGGGATGGCAGTCATGAAACACACAAGCCATCAGCAGCAGGGGGACAGCCTCAATTGGAAATGTCCATATTAGGCGAGGAAATATGCAAATGCTGTTGATGGTGTTGTAAATTTGGTAAAGGTGACAGCAAACAACATCTCAGTGCTGATGATTAAAGTCCAGGGGGAAAAAAAGAGGGGAGGTAAGAGGTAAGAGGCAGAGTATAGGGGCAATAATGAGGGGTGCAGAGGCAGGAGATAACCATCGACTGAGCTGACCGGGCCTCAGTCAATGTTAAAACAAGCGCCATCCTTCCACTGGTAGGGGGCTGCGCTGTGTCTTCCTCCCTTCACCACTGTCAATAGCTGTCAGTCCTTAACTGCCTGTCCATTGGCGCATTAGTATACTCTCACCACAGCAAATTCAACGACCATCCTCCCCTGACCTTCCCACTGGTGGCTGTCCTCCCAGCCGGCTGCCACACATACAGCAGATATCATCATTATCAAGACTTCGAAACACAGGCGGATATTGCACTGAAAAGGTTATGTGCATTTACTGGGTGGGGAAGGAAGGCCTGAAATAAATAAATATAGTATATATTAATAATAAATGAATGGCATTTGGGGCAAGGAGCAATGTGTGTGTGTGTGTGTGTGTGTGTGGGTGGTTTCATGGGTGATTTCAGCTATAAAACTCAGCTTTCTTTATATGCACAGTGTGTCGGAGTTTTTCCCAAAATGTCACAAAACCTGATTTATTGTGTGTCTTCTGAGTGCATTATTTGAGTTTGACAATCTTAATCATTCACACTTCCCACATAACCCCCCCCACCCCCCACCCCCCCCCCCCCCCCCCCCCCCCCCACACACACACACACACACACACACTGCCCTTCACTTTTTTTTTCCCCCCTCCCTCCGCCGTCATGGATTATTGAAATATAAAAATAAGTGGTAGCAGGGGCCCCTGGAGCGGTATCAAAATGTCAGGTTTGTACTTACAGCCCGGTGCTGGTAGACAGGGTCAAGGGCTTCAATTATTTGTGTACATACAGTGTGCCGCTACATGAAAGGTTATGTGACCCGCCGGCTGTTTACTCCTGAAGACTAGCAGGCAACCAAAGCACTGTTACACCATAAACTGCACTGGTATGGAACGGATGTAGCTGGATAGGAAAGAACAGCAAAAAGATTTCTATCAAAAGCCAGTGAGTGAAAAGGCCAACCTAACAGGTGTGGTGTACATTATTTCTTACTATTCAGACTGAAGCAAGAAGGACCTTTTATTATTCCTGACTTTTCTGGTGCATTTTTTTCCCCCTATTTTAATTGTATTAAGATAAATACAAGTTATGTATTAAGAAGAAAAAGCCTACTGTGTGGACAAAGACATTGGTGGTGACTAATAGATCACTCGGAACAGAATTAGAATGATGTATTGCCCTTTGTATCACCCTGAGTTCAAAATGATGACATGGAAACCAAGTGACATTAATGATGGGTTGTTGTCCTCTCGCTCTCTCTCTCTCTTTCCTGTTCTCTCCCTCTCTCCTTCCTTTGCCAACACCCACACAAGTCTTCAATGCCAATAGAAGAGTTCCTGTAAAAAGACTCAGAGTTATTGGGAGTGATATGAAATTTTCTAAATGTCATTAATTGACACCTTTTTCTGTAGGAGCTGTCAGTGGGGGCGATGGAAAGGTCACAGCTCTGGGAGTGTGTGTGTGTGTGTGTATATGTATGTATATATATAATATAAAAACCTCCCCTTCTGCCAGCCCAGTGAGTTATGGCTGTCATTAACACAAGGGAATGGATGGAGAAGCCACTTCTGAAAGCCTATATCGATCCCCTTCTTGCTCCAAAGGAATCAAAAGGACTAAGTGTGGCACAGGGGTTCCTTGGAAGGTACAAGGGGGCTCGTGTGCAAGTTCCAAGTGAACAAGAGCCATTGTAAGAGCTTGTGGTGAGTAAAATTAAGGTTTTGGTCTAAACCTTTAAAAAAGCTGCTTTTTTTTTTTTTTTTTTTTTTTTGAGAAAGAGGAAAGAGTTGGTTTTCACAAAGACATTTAGCAATGTTTCTGCGTCTCATCTGCTGCATTTGGAATATGCTCCAGGACAAGTGATAACAGCAAATAGATGGATAGTACCTCCTGTTCAAAAGGCCACATTGACCAAAACTGATGTGAGATGCATTCTTATTGACAAAGGCTCAGTCTGACTTGTTATGGACTGAATGAAGTAAGGAAGGTTAGGTGAGCTTTGCGAAATGAATGAGTGCACAATGAGTGATGCAAGGTCATTACACTGGCAGATAATATCTCAGTGTGGAATTTTCCAAAGGCTTAAAGAAAGGCCACACAATTATGACCTAACTTGCTTTTGTGTAAAGCTCATTCCAATATAGGTATTTGTGTGGTCAAGGTGTGTATTCCTATCAGCATCAGCAAAGCTGTGGTGTAGGCTAAGACGTAGGTAGCTGCTCCACATGCTAGTTGGCTCAGTAGGTCAATAGGATGCGATATTACACCCTGGAACTTCATTTTGCTTAAACAACAATAACACATGCTCATGAGGCTCATTAGGCACAAAAACAAGTATCCGTAAGGAAAAGACTGGTCCTGGTTAATGATAAGACCGATGATAGCAAGTAGTAGGTGACCCATAGCTATGGGTGTGATAATGAATCAAAACTCACCACTGATTGGCATAATAACACTCAAGTCAGCTTAAAAAAATGAGCACGATTCCCATGAAACTGTTTGCCCTAGTGTGCTCAGTGTTTAGCCCAGCAGCTTGATGGTCCATTCAGGGTGGGACTGATAGATTCCAATTAAATGGGATGAGGTCAAACTGTTATGAACCTTTGCCAAACCATTAAACGTGTTAAACGTTTTAATTCACTATCATCGCAATAAGTTTAAACCATTAAACTATTTGCTGCATTTACAACAACATAAACAAAATTCACAGGATGCCATCTCTGTGAGACGTGCTTTTCCTCAAGCACTTAAGACATTTGCCGACTATTTCAGATGTAATGTTTTTTTTTCTGCAGTAGTGCTAAAGAAAGCCAGTGTTGATAATTCAAACTCAGTGTTGGAGAAATCTGCACCCCCTTTAGCCGCAAGTCGGCTCTCAGTCTCTATTTCTTGACAGGCTGCAGGGGAAAGATGGTTAATTTCTGACTGAATATTATGCTACATAACCACTTGGCATTTAAACTGAAAAATGGCTTTCTGCTTCGCCTGTCGCCACCACTGTTTCCCCTCCAGAATGTGAGAGGAGGAGGAGGAGGAGGAGGAGGAGGGGGAGGAGGGGGAGGAGAGAATGATGGGAAGAGACTAGTAAGAGGGGAAAGGTGAGGTAGAGAGAGTTTAGAAAAAGAAACAAGTAGGACAGAGACAATCTGCGTTTTCTGTTGTGTTCCATTGTACTTTAATTTTTTTTTTTTTATAAATTAGTTAGTGATGTTGGGATAATGAAAAATTAACACATTGAAACAGGCGAGTACACAAATCACCAATACACATACAGCATATACACTCATATTCACACGCATAAACCTATGCCAAGTGGACGCTGTTTACTAAAAAGCGGTTTATTATAAACCCTAAATCTCATTAGGCCACTGAAACAGGAATCCCTGCCATGTTAAAATACATGAATGTGTTTCTGAGACTAATTAAAGACCATAAAGCCATAGTAGTAGTAGTAGTAGTAGTAGTAGTAGAAAAATGGCCATAATAAAGTATACTGTACTGTACAGGATTACTATTTGTGCAGAATTAGAGTAAGTGGTATTTTCTTAAAAGTTACAGCTCTGCTGTCCCTTTTCGTTTTAGTGGAGGCCAAAATGACAGGAAGCAAAAACATGACATTTTGAATTCAAAGATTTTGCCTTGACTGTCCACAGATAATGGAGAGCGGCGTAAAGTGAGTCTTCAGCGTGTGCATATACGAGAATGCATAACACACACAAGAAGATCTGCATTTAAATAAAAATGCTTTTGTATATGTTGTGTATGTGTGTGTTTGTGTGATGCCAGAGTTCTCCAGGCATTCAGGCAGTTACAAAGAGGGTAATTCGTCTGATCAGGCTGATTGGTCTCCAGCAAATAACTCACTACAAGATTAGAGAGGTAATTCCTGGGCCAGAACAGAAGCTGGAAGTGCTAATCAATGGAGCTGCCTCACTGACGAGGCAACATTTTGGCTGCTTGACCACTAATGTTTAGGTGGAGGGGTTAGTGTGCGAGGTAGGAAGAAGTGCGATGGGTGTATTGTGTCTACACTCTTTTCTTTTGCTCGTTCACGACTCTGCATTTTCACGTATGTTTTCTTTGTGCTGGTACATGCTTGTGTGAATCGGCGTGGGTTTGTCCGCGTGCAAGTTTCCAACCCTCGACGGTTTGAACTCTTTTAAAATGTAATGTGTGATTAATGAGGCTGCATTATCATGGTGAGCGAGAGCAAGCCACTGAGGGGGGGAGTCTGGGGGGGCGTGAATGGGCTCCGGAGTCACAGGACCGGGACATTATTGACATCTCCATTATTTACTGAGTGATCAGAGCAGTCAAAGGGCTGCTGATTAGAAAACAATAAATGCTGTTATTGGTGACTGGGCCCTACCAGGACATGGCAAATGCATGTCCCTGTATTTCTAATTACTGCAGCCAATGAACACTGGAGAGTGATAAATCAGCTATACATCGCAGACAAAGATCATCTTTTTGAATGGATTGATGGTTGAATGGATGGATGGAAATCCTGTTAAAACAATGGACTAATTCTTTTGAGATGATCTGAGTGTTATCCTGTCATTAAATAATGACGTATTCGTTGTGAATAGTAGGGCACCTATGTGATGATTTGCAAATTATTGCATTCAGTTTTTTATTAATGTTTCAAATAACATTCCAACTTTTCTGGAAATGGGCTTTGCGTGTATTTATGATATTTATGCCTGCTGTAATTCTTACACAATTTATGCAGTGTGTTTGACAAAAGCCTTAAATTAAAGCCATAAGTTTACACTATGTGCACATCTTGATTATATTGTTTAAAGTTCATTGTGGTGATCATTACATTTGGGTCACTGACCCCGTACTTGTGGGCATAACTGTACTTTCTAGGTGTGCTAGCTGTTTGGTTCTAGTGATGAAAGTGAGTTTCAGGCAACCATTGTTCAACTCTGAAATATCTCGACAACTATTGGTTCAATTTATTGTATACGCAGTTGTGAATACTTGGAACAAACATTGATTACTTTATTATTGTGATGATTTCCTTTTCTATAAATCCACCACCATCATCGCTTCACATTTTGTTTATTTGTTCTGTTCTTTGGTTCACATCAGACACTGTTGTAATTTGATAATCCGCAAATGTTCATTTAGCAGCGATCGTCTATATATTTTTTTTAAACACGGCAAATGCAGAGGGTTCATCAAATTAGCATTTGTAACTTTCCTTTAATGTTATCAGAAATATAATCATTTGTTTCCATTTCCCTTTTTACTAATGTACAGTTCCCTTTTTGTCTTTAAGGTTGGACACTGAAATGTTGCCCTTGCCCCTTTTTTAAGGTTTTCAATTACATGGTCAGCATTGTACACTGTAAACATAGAGCTTGACATCATAAATCCATATTAAACCAAGTAATGCCTAAAACATATAGACACCTGGTTCTGCAGCAGGAGAATGTGTCTAAGCATTTTCAGATGTGAGACCTTTTTGTTTTCCATTGTGAAGATGTATCGCACAGTATGTACATATGGTAGAAGGTCTCTATAATAACTTGTAGTATTAGACAGGTAGCTTGCGGTGCATTCAGATTGAAAAGAAGACAGAAAGTACTCATCTTGTTGGATTTATGTCTGCCTGGATAGGGAATCAGAAATATCAGCACCCAACTTTAGCTGCTCCCCTCACTCCCTGTCCAAATTTATGTGTCTGTTAATATGAAGTGACAATGCTTTCCTTGACTCTAACACCTGTCAGTGGTGTGTGAGCAGCAGGGCACAGAACCCCACATGCTACAAGCCCAGGTATAAAAATACACCGTCTTGACACTGCAATGATCCACTAATCAGCTGGCATATGTCACTGTGTTGTGAGTCTAGATTGGACCAACTGGACCAATGCATGGTTAGTCGACATGTGTCTATGCCTGAAGAATTATATATTGTGATGATATATAGATCTAATATTTAACATCTTTATATTAATGACTGCATTTTTGTGCTGTTCAGTGGGCTCTAAAATAAATCCTAAGAAATTATTGTTATTTTTTTTTTACATATAAAATAAGGGAAAAACAAGACTGAATAAAGTAAAATTGGCCAGCATTTGATTTAAGGATATAACTTTTACAGTGTGGACTAGCTCGATAATGGTTTGCACCAAGTGGTTTGCGGAATCATGGAAATATCCCATGTAGACCAGTCCTTAAACCTATCTTGGAGTATCGCAACCTACCCAGTTCATACATAACAAGAGAAATAGAGGAAACGAAGGAGAGTATTTTACATTTGCTAATGCAAAAAATTGAGCTTTAAGTTTCATAAAACAAATGAATTAATAATATAAATTAATTAATTTTTGAAAAGTGTGCTTCAGGTGCTGCCACTCATGCTGCTGCAATAAAGGTGCTTTGGTGCTGCCTCAAGGAATCATCCATCCATCTGACCACTTTGGGTTTGACAAGGCTGATCTTCTGCTATTGGCACCTCTAGTGGTCATAGTAATTAGCAGCAAAGGAGCGAGCTGGGTCACGTAATAATCTAGAATGACAAAATCCTTGTCAGAAGGTCAGGGACACTGGGTGGGTTACAAAATACAGGACTTCCCAGCAGCATACCAATGTTCGAGTAGAGTGTGAAGGATTTTGTGTTTCAACCATGATTGTTAAACAATGTTCCTGTTTTAAAAGAAATACTTCTTTTGGGCCAAATCTTTCTAAGTTGTTTTTGTACGTCAGCATAACAAAATTGTCATTTGCCATTGTTTCATAATCATACCTGGGTGTTTATATCCTTTCTATCACATGAAATATATGTTAAGACAAGCTGCCGTTATGGTTCTATTTCATGAGACACCTCCTGCTGCTATTTACCCATTTTTTAAAGAGATATTTCAGCATGCTATCTGAAGGGACCAGTGCTGGCAGAGTGGATGAGATCCCCTATGGATCATATGAACAAACAAACTTGCACATTTAGTTTGGTTTGAGTGCTCGCCCATTTTTGAGGTTCAATACATGCCTTTGAAATGATTGAGCAAATGGTTTCTGGTTGCTAAGGTGGTCCGGGTATAAATAGTTGGGGTACCTATAATTACCGAGGTAGAGCTATCAAAAGCTGTCCTACCTATGAACTGAGCAGGCATATTATGAAATAAATGATATGCACAACCTGAGCGGTTCAATGGAACCTATCGAAGGCTTGGTGCCCTGGAAACACAAAACTATTTATTCTAAATATCTTTAAAGAGAAGTTGAATGACAAAATAATTTTTTTTATTTTGAAAGGCATTGTGGAACAAGTATGGATGGAAGACAAATACGGACTTGTCATATACGCACTGGTGTAAACCAGGAGTGAAGTCAACAAATGAACAAATGAATGTCATTTTGAATTCTAGGTCCACAAGGTGCTCTGAGTCTTGACCTTGTCACATGTTTGAGACAAAGTTTCTCATCACATTAGGTCATCATGAATCAGAAATGCAAAAACTAATACAAACTTATAGTCTTGTTAGACTTTCACATCATTCACATGAACTAGAACAAGCCACTAATACAAAGTAAAACTCAGACTGGCATTTTTAATTCCAATATTTTAGAAAGACTCTGATAGATTCCACTTCAGTTTGGCTAATGGACCACAACATTTTTATGTGTAAGGTGAACTTTCAAGTGATTTTTTTCACAGAATGAAAGCTTTGCAGCATCATTTCTTACGCTGTAGCTGCATTATGCGAAACATCTGCAAATAATGTGAAAAGTGGGAAAACAAACCAACAGCCTGTTCCATATGAAGGTTTTGAAAGTTGCGTTGAAAGTGCTGTTAATGTTAAATAATATGTGGACCTGTCAGTTTGCCTTTAAGCTGCCATTGGAAACATACTCCGCTGTTTATCTGCTTAGGCTACTTACTTTATTGACCCATTCAGTTCTACCCCCATCATGACTGTCTCTGGTGTTTTACTATGGTCTTAACAAATACCCAATCAGGAAGCCACTGCACCGCATTATGGTCCCTAATCAGTTGTCATCAGTGTTATTTAGGAGCTGACTATCTAGCTCCTAGTAGGATCTGTAGGTTCTTATCATGAAATATAAGAGTCACATTTGCTGAATAGGTTCAGTAGGTTCGTATCTTGCACTATGCTGCGCCTGACCATTGTTGCAGAGCTCCAATCTTCGTAAATCTAGACCCAAATACCACTGTAAGTTAGGTTTAACACAAATCCATCAGGGGTAGGTTGAAGTACAGCCATGATTTGGGTTAAAATGCATATATTTCAGTTTCAGTTTTGTACCTCACTTGAAAGTCACTTTGGATAAAAGTGTCTCGCAAATGTCTAAATGTAAATGTATGTAAACTTAAAAACACAAACACAAATGTTCGTATTCAGTTTTAAGTAAAGAACAAATGGCTGACTTCACTTCAAAGTCTTCTGCTTTGATGCCCACCTACACGTAACAGTTATCCCTGTTTCTGTCATAATTACTATAGCTGCAAGATGTGGGTTTGTCATTCACATGAATTTGAGGCTATATTTATTATTATTATTATTATTATTATTTTGTCCTTTTGTCTTATCCCATGAGTTCAGGGTCGCCACAGCGGATCATTGTGCGCATGTTGATTGGGTAGCCCTTCCTGACGCAACCCTCCCCAGTTTCTATCGGGCTTGGACCGGCACTGCACAGCTGGAAATGGGAATGGGCTGTTGGGGGATCAGTGTCTTGCCCAGAGACACTTCAACATATAGCGGGGACCAGGGATCGAACCACAAACCCTGTGGTCCGTGGATGACTGCTTTACCAACAGGGTGGATCAGGTTTCAGTGCAGGTTTTAGACAGAAAGTCCTGTGGAGAAATATTTATCTGCAGTGACTTCTCTGGACAGGCATGTGAAACACACATAATAATGGAAAAAATATATGTACTTGTAATCTAGCAGAACCTGAGAAATGTGCTACATTGCTGATAAATTGTGCTCTTATCAGTGTCACTAGTGGTAGATACAAACAACAGGATTTTATTTTTTTTATAAAAGATTGGCTTTCTGTATGTGGATGTCTAACTTCAGCATAATTGGATGTACATTTATATCTACACACATAATGTATATTTACACCTTACACACAGATACAGTCTGTGACTCATACAGCAACACATGCATCTCAGCCCAGCTTGTAATTCTATAAAAAGTCTTTGTGTGTTTGTGTGGCAGAGATAGAGAAAGGATGAGTGACAGTGTCCCCACTTTCCCAGCTCTCCATATGGGTGGGTGGGACTTTGTGACTGACGAAGCGTCGGCCTGAAATCGCCCATCTGCAACTTTGCAGGTGTTCCCAATGATTATAATATTAGCTCTATACGCTGATCTTTGATTTTTTTTTTTTTTTTATGAGCTTTTTAGCATTCCAGTCTTTGAGGCTGGGCAGGGTAGGGACATAAAATATATACATTCCAAGCAGTGCCATCTGCCTCCAAGGTTTGCCACATGCAACACATAGAGAATGTCTGAAAGAAAGCAGCTATGATCTGTGAGAGTTTGGGAGGCAAAGGTGGACATCTGTGGATACACATGAATACACGCTGTGTTTCCTTAAATGGCAAAATTTCAGTCCAACCAAATTACAAATCTTATCCTCCCTATAATTAGCCGTGCACCTACTTAAGTACTAATACTAATGTATTTTATTTTAACAGAATATTGGCTTTGTGTATGTACGTGTATATTGGATAATTTGATCTAGTGCTGACAACACTGAAAAGGGAAACAAATTCTCAAAACTCTGACAACCCTTTTAAAATCCTGAGTCCATGTTATTTCAGAAACTCAACAGAACACAATATTCACATTTCTAAGAATTTTTAAGCATTTCATTGATTGTACTCCAGTATAAACGCGGTCCACTGCAGACTCACATGCAGTTCCATACTGTATATCATAAATATCATGCACATTATGCAGAACCTTATGAACATAGAAACCATCAATTGGCCAAAATAGAGACTTGTTAGAAAGTAACTTAGTAGTACATGTATATAAATGCAATTGAACTTCCCATTGACTTCCCTATATCAGAATATCTCTCTTTCATTTAGTTGAAAAATGTCTCCAGATGACCTCACTTGGAAGAAAATTCAGTTTAGTTTATTTTATCTTGTTGTTCACACTATGGAGTTTGTAATCATGGTCAAGATGCTTTTCCAGAGCTTCTTCAGATGACATAATCTGAACACTTAATGATTAAAAGCTCCTCCGGGTAATGTCATCCAAAGGAGTTTTTTTCACTAGAGTTGGAGAAATATTTTAATATAGTGAAGTCAGAGGGAAGTTTAAAAGGAATAATGTACATTTACACACTATACCAGCCCTAGAGAGAAAGTTTAAATTTGGTGAAGTCGCCCTTCAATGTCAAGTCTATGGATTATAAAAAAGTAAAAAAATATATTAAGTGTGGTTTTGTATACTGCACTAGTAGCTGCACACTGGACAACACAAAGCTGGGGACACCTGCAGAAAGGGACAGAGAGAGGGAGACAGAGAAGGAGAAGACAACTACAGGAGAAAACACACAGTTAATGACATACAGCGGTGACAATTGTGGGGTGAGAAAACAGGAGAGAGTAAATGTTCTGCACTTATATAGTGCTTTTCTACCTATTGGCACTCAAAGCACTTTACACTGCTTGTTATTCACCCATTCACGCTCACAATCACACACACACACACACACTCACACACCAATGGGGGAGCTGCTATGCACCGGGAGCAACTAATTTGGGGTTCAGTGTCTTGCTCAAGGACACTTTGACATGTGACCAAAGGAGCCAGGGATTGAACCATCAACTGTGAGCTTGGTGGACAACGCTCTACTTTCCTGCCCCAAGGTGGACAAAAGGAGGAGAGGAGCTCAGTGCATTAGGGGGGTTGGCAGCATAACTATAACTAAGTATAAGCTTTATTAAAGAGAACAATTTTAAGCCTAGACTTCAAAGTAGAGAGGGTGTCTGCTTCAAGAATCAGAACTGGGAGCTGGTTCCACTACAGAGGAGCTTGATAGCTAAAGGCTCTGCCTCCCATTCTACCTTTGGAAATTCTGGGAACTACAAGTAGGCCTGCATTCTGAGAGCGAAGTGGTCTACTGGGATGATATGGTGCTATGAGGTCTTCTATATATGATGGAGCCTGACCATTCAGAGCTTTATATGTAAGAAGCAGGGTTTTAAATTCTATTCTAGATTTAATAGGAAGCCAATGGAGAGAAGCTAGTGAAGGTGAAATATGATCTCTCTTGCTAATTCCAGTCAGCACTCTTGCTGCAGCATTTTGGATTAATTGCAGGCTCTTTAGGGAGTTAGTGGGGCATCCTGAAAGTAGGGAATTACAGTAGTCCAACCTATTTCAATTGTGAATTGGTGTGTGAAGGACAGAGAAGAGAACTTGTGACTGGGAGGTTGTTGGTTTGATTCCTGGAAAACAGAATCTAATTGTGATAACTAATAAAGAAGCACTTGTCCCGTCTGTCATCGAAACCACTGTGAAGCCCTTGAGCAAGCTCTAGTGGAGCAGCTCAGTGACCACAGATCAGACTTTGGTTACACTGGGCAGTTTCCATTTGTTAAATGTAATCAGGAAATTCCTGAAAAAGAATATATGTTTCCTGAATGACACCCCCCATAGTTCATAAATGAGTAACACCCATAAAGAAATGGCCGATCGCCCTGGTGTAAACATGTAACACAGTTGAATACAATGTACATTTAGTTGTGACTGAATGAGAACAACTGTTCTCATCTTTCTCACTACAAGCTAACATCTCAAAAATTAGGTGGAGGCCTGTGACAAACAAACTAACTGGTGATTTTGTCTGGAAATGAGGTCATGATAATCAGATTTCTTTTAGTGGGTTTTTTGGAACTGACTGGAAGGAAATCCCATTGTTGTCTTAGAGGAAAATTTTACTGCAGTTTCTAGTTTGTCTGTATTTGCATGTTATGGTTCTGTTTCTGATGTGTTTCTCCCAAAATTCATTTGGAGAAACACAATAGGTGAGAAATGTTAAAGAGATACGAGAGTAATGACTCAATTTTTAAAAGGTACACCTAGATGAGACTAATCCAGCATAACAGAGCAGCCCTCCATTAATTTCCTTCATTGTTGTGTTGCAATTTTTCTTTTTTCGGACAAAAAAATTATTGTCTCTTAGTTATGGAAGCTGAAATGCAGTGAATTTTCCTCTGGGATGACTCAACACCTAAAAAGCTGTTACTGACCTGTGCTGACACAGAGCACTACTCTTACTGTTGGTCTAATGTGTGCACTGAAAACAACTCTGTTATCAAAAACGATTTATTCAAATACTATAATTTTGTATATACATCAATATTGTCACCATCCTCTTAAAACGTTGGGTCATTTTATTTACATAAAAGCAACATGTTTTATAAGTTGATCTTGATTTGATCCTGAGTGTAACTGAGTAGAGAAGAAAGTAGCAAGACATAAAGTTGTTAAAGATGTGTACAAGAGTCTTAAAACAATATTGCAATTGTTGAGTACTTTTTACCACCGGATGCTGGGTTGCCACACACTTTTTGGAACTTTAAGAGGCTGAGGCAACTGTCTCAGAATATAAATGCATATTTGGATGATCATACAGTACATACAGTGGGAAACAGAGTAAATGCATAATTAGCCATTATTGACCCTCAATCTACCCTCAGTAACACTTAATAATACAAAGTAAAAATGTCTGTAAGTGTAAAAAGCAAGTATATGAAGAATCACAAATGTCTCTAGTGGCCTATGTGGGAGGACCAATCTATGTGGGGGTTGTGTTTCTTTAGCCAGGAATAACCAAGGACCATGGGATTTTCAGGAGAGTGCATAAAGAAGAACGATGTGACCCCCAATTACACCGATGAGCTCCCCCTTTTGGCCGCAAGGGGCACAGGGCAATAAAGTGTCCGGTGGAGCCACAGTAGATGCACTCACCCACCTGGAACCTGCATTGTCGCTCGGTGGGGGACAGGCGTGCACGAGCCAGCTCCATAGGCTCCGCTGGTGGTTCAGGAGGTACTGCAGAGCTGAACCCAGGAGAGATGGGGGCTTTGGGAAGAGGGGGAGTGTGCAGGTCCTGTAGGGCGGATGCTGGTTTCTGGTTCGCATCTCGTTGATCCATTTGAGTGGCCAGATCGTTCTGTCACACTTTCTGAGTGTAGTCAATAGGAGTGGACCCAGAGAGAGAGACGGAACAAAGTAACTGGGAAGGTATGAATGGTTTTATTGGAGAGTTATGCTGCACAGGTAGAAACGAAAGGGAAGGGGAGTGCAGGTGGAGAGCGACGTGCGGGGAGGGAGAGTCTGGTAAGAAGAGCTTGGAGACCCGATGTAGGAGGGAGCGATGGAGCGTTGAGTCGCTGGAGGAGGGCGAGTGGAAGCCGGGGAATTAAATGCCGAGGAGACGAGGAGCTGGAGAGGATGACGAGGCTGACTGGAGGTTCTGAAGGTGGGGAGATACAACGAACGAATAAGGAATTTTCTGAGAGTTCAAGTAAGAAGGTTAGAGTACTCAAATACCCTGGAGGTTACTAAGACGATCTGGCGACTTGTGGCGTGCAGGAAACCGGTTTATGAGCAGCTGTCATCAAGGTGAATGATTGCATGCAGGTTATGGCCGCCGTTGCTGTCCCAGGTGCCCTAATAAGCAAAAGACAAGCACACACATAGACAAAAACAAGCAGGGAGAGGGGCAAAAGGGGGAGAGAGGGGGGTGGGGGAGCGGGTGCTGTGACAGTATACTGAAAAAACTGTGCCTCACTTGATGACACCTGTTTTGTAATGTGACTGAGTGTGTTTTTGGTACAAGCAGTGCTCATGGCTTTGCAGGTTTCAGGTGTAGAGTAAGGTGTGTCCGTGTTTGTTGTGCTTCAGGCTTTGCTGTGATGAAATAGGAGAGCAAGGCACAGGAATAATGGCGCCAGTTTAATGACGACAGATAAATCAGTGTTGCCTCTCTGCCATACGTGGATAGAGCTGTCTGAAGCACACACACACAGCTGCTCATCAAATGTCCCTTTGATGACCAGTATACACACATATTGTTATGATGGGTTGCAGCACATTCTGTACATTAACACGTGCGCAAAATTCCTTTGCATCATTAGCATTGTTTCCTTGCCATAGGCCTGCAAATGTAACATCATCAAGACATATAGTAAACATGAGGATATGACACATTGTGATGGGTGGAATGAGATGTGTCATGCAAAGACACTCCACAATTCTACATGCCTTTTAAAGCATAAACTCTGAACTCTGAGTCAAATTTGAATCAAATATTGTTACTAAAGCTGAATGCAACCACAAGGGTTGCAAGCCAGTGTCTTCTGTTACCAGTCTCAAGTCTGAATAAATGCAGAGGGTTGTGTTCGGATGGGTATCCGACGTAAAACACATGCCAAATTAAACACGTGAATCATGGCTACCACACAAATCTGACTTCCATACTGGATTGGTCAGGGCCCGGGTTAACAACAACCGCCAAAGGTGCTGTTGACCTACAGGGTGCCGGTGGAAAATGGGCTGCAGTTGGTCGAAGAAGTAGACAAGAAAAGCCAAGAGTGTAGGACTGACAGTAGGGACTATGAATGTTTGGACTATGACAGGGAAGGCTAGAGTTGTTGGTTGACATGATGCAGAGAAGGAAGGTGGACAAACTGTGTGTCCAGGAGACCGGGTGGAAAGCTAGCAAGGCTAGAAGCTTAGGAGCAGGGTTCAAGTTGTTCTACCATGAGTCAGATAGGAAGAGAAATGGAGTAGGAGTTATCCTGAAAGAGGAGTTTGTGAGGAATGTTCTAGAGGTGAAAATCGGACAGGTTGATGAGTCTGAAGCTGGAAATTCAAGGCGGATGTTCCAGGATGTTCAATGTTATTAGTGGTTATGCCCCAGATGTAGGGTGTGAGTTAGAACAGAAGTCGAAATTCTTGAGTGAGTTAGATGAAGTGATTCAGAGGATTGAGAAAGTGGTGACTAGAGCAGATTTCAATGGACATGTTGGTGAAGGGAAGAGAAGTGATGAGAATGTGATGGACAGGTTTGGTCTTCAGGACAGGAACGCAGAAGGACAGATGGATGTAGACTTTGGGAAAAGGTAGGTAAGTAAGAAAGATTAGTAAGAGTGAAGTGAGGAGGGGTTTGAAGAGTATGAAGAGTGGAAACAAGTATTTGTTCAGCATGTCTCCCAAAGTATTATTGACTAAATTTTGGAATACCGCCGGGGCATTGGTCAGCTCGAAGGGCATGATCAAGTATTCATAATGACCTGCCTGCGTAATGAAGACAGTTTTCCATTCGTCGCCCTCTCTAATTCTCACCAGGTGATAAGCATTGCGGAAGTCCAGTTTTGTGTCGATGATTGAGCCCTGGAGGAGTTCAAAAGCTACATGTATATCCCTTTATAAAGCAGCGGTAGAAGTTGGCAAATCCTAGGAACCTTTAAAGCTCTTGCCTTAAGTCAGGGGTCGACCATTCCTCTACTGCCTGTACCTTTATTGGATCCATTGTGATCTTGCCTGGTGAGATGATATAACCAAGGAAGGTAAAGGTGTTGGAGTGAAAATCACATTTCTGGCTTAATAAACAGTTGATTCTGGAGGAGATGCTGGAGAACTGCTCCGACCTGGTTGACATGATCAGTCTCAGATCGGTAGAAAATGAGTATATCATCAAGATATACGAACAAGTATTAGTACACGAGATTAGTGGGAGGGGATACCTGTTCTTGACTGTAAATTGATTGAGGCCTCTGTAGTCAATGCATTGTCTAAGACCACCATCTTTTTTCCCCACAGAGAAAAAACCGGCCCCAGCCGGTGATGATGACTGGCAGATGAGGCCAGCTGCCCGTGACTCTGAAATGTAATTTTGCATTGCCTGATGTTCTGTCCCGGGCAATAGATCAATGGCGCAGTCATATGGTCTAAGAGGAGGTAAAGAAGTGACGCAAGCCTTGTTAAAGACGTCCTTAAGGTCATGATACTGGGATGGCACTTTGGAGAGGTCAGGATAATTGGGATCAGGTTCAGAGGTTGGAGCAATGAGAGTCTGAGCCGATCTTAGACACGAAGCCGATCCTTTTACTGGACAAGTAAAAAATCTGTGTCCTGATGTGCCACAATAGAAACACAGGTCATTCCTTAATCGTCACTCTCTCTCCTCAGGAGAGAGGTGAGAGCGGCCAAGTTGCATGGGTTCTGGTGGATGACTGGGTAACCCTCCATAGCGTTCAGGAGGTGGAAGCTTGGGTTGGCTAAATGACTAAATGTAAATGTATCTTGACAATTACTTGTGGCATATGGTGTCTTCACATGAAAACAAGACTAGAGTGAGTGGGGAGACAAGCGGTGTCTAGAGGAGAAGCAAGGTTTCTTATGGGGGAGAGTAAGGTACGGTCCTGAGACGCGGCGATGATAAGCAACTTGAAGAAAGGGAAGGAAAATGATGGGAACAGGGTCCACTGGGGGAGGGTGTAGTGGTCTGGGTCCGTAACACAGAGGGAGGCCTGGCAGTTAATGAGTGGAACATAGCCATGGTGACTCTCCAATCCCTGACGTGAAAAGAACTCTAATCTCCTTGTTTTGTGAAATAACAACAAAAACTCCTAAATCCCCTTGGTGACATAATATCCAAATTCCAAAATCCCATTTCGTCATACAATCCCAAAAACACTCCAAAACCTCTTAGCACTGGGCTCCCTGAAAAAGTGGTAGACAGATGCTTTGGAAAAACAAATGTGTGCATGGCGTGATCAAAGCACAGACATAGCGTGATAAATTCTCTTCTTCTAATGACGTGGTTAAAAGAGTTTGTGATAATCTTGATTCTTCATGGGTCGATATCAATAAAATGAATCTTTTGTCATACATTCCATCAGCAACAGAGAGTCAATAGGAAGCGGTTGCTCACAAACCAAAGTAGCATGCAAAGTACAAAAGTAGCCGGCAGAGTCAGGTCAAAAGCGTAGCATGGTCTGAACTCTAGATAGCAATGAGGATTTTTGATGAAGGCTAGAAATTCAATTCAATTCATCTTTATTTATATAACGCCAATTCAAATCAAAGTCATCTCAAGGCACTTTACAGAAAAAAGTGAAGACCATAAAGACGTATAGAGAGAACCCAACTGGAGAGGAAAAACTCCCTTTAACGGAAGAAACCTCCAGCAGAACCACGCTCAGGGTAGGCGTCTGCCTTGACTGGTTGCGATGAGTGGAAATGAAGAGAGAAAAGAAAAAGAGCAACAAAAGCAACAACAAAACATCGGGCATGTTGGTAGGACAAGTAGCTGCACACTGGAAACACACAGCTTCAAAGCCCGGGGACACCTGCAGAAAGGGACAGAGAGAGGGGGACAGAGAAGGAAAAGACAACTACGGGACAAAACACACAGAGTTAATGACATACAGTGGTGACAATTGTGGGGTAAGAGAAGAGGAGAGAGGGACAGGAGGAGGTGGGTCCCCCAGCAGTCTAAGCCTATAGCAGCATGACTATAACTAAGTATAAGCTTTATCAAAGAGGAAGGTTTTAAGCCTAAACTTAAAAGTAGAGAGGGTGTCTGCTTCCCGAATCTGAACCTGGAGCTGGTACCACTGCAGAGGAGCTTGATAGCTAAAGGCTCTGCCTCCCATTCTACCTTTGGAAATTCTGGGAACCACAAGTAGGCCTGCATTCTGAGATCAAAGTGGTCTATTAGGATGATATGGTGCTATGAGGTCAGAGCTTTATATGTAAGAAGCAGGGTTTTAAATTCTATTCTAAATTTATGGGAACCCAATGGAAAGAAGCTAGTGACGGTGAAATATGATCTCTCTTGCTAGTTCCAGTCAGCACTCTTGCTGCAGCATTTGGATTAATCGCAGGCTCTTTAGGGAGTTACTGGGGCATCCTGAAAGTAGGGAATTACAGTAGTCCAACCTAGAGGTAACAAATTCATGCACTAGTTTTTCGGCATCACTTTGAGACAGGATGCTCCTAATTTTTGCAATGTTCCGTAGGTGGAAGAAGGCTGTTCTAAAGATTTGTTTTATATGTGAGGTAAAGGACAAATCCTGGTCAAAAATAACCAAGGTTCATTGCAGTGGTACTGGAGGCCAGACTTATACCATCTAGAGTAATGATATGGTTGGAGATCATATTTCTGATATTAGATATTGGTCTGTAATTCCCTAAAACACCTTTTCAAGTAGTGGTTTAATTACAACTACCTTATAGGCCTGTGGTACATAGCCTGTTTCTAAAGATAGATTGATGATATCTAATATGAACGTATCTATTAAGGGTAAAGCTTCCTTGAGCAGCTTAGTTGAAATAGAGTCTAGCAGACAGGTTGTTGGTTTAGATGAGGTAATAATTGAAGTTAGCTCAGAGAGATTTATGGGTAAAAAGCAGTCTAACAGGGATTTGGGCCTTATTGATGACTCTAGCACTGTTGTACGTGAAGTAATATTTGGGGGAGGATATGGTTATTCATAACGAAAGTCATGAAGTCATTGCTGCTCATAGTTAAGTTAAGTTAAGTTAGTTAAATAAAGTTAAAGAATACATCCAGTTACCACATGAAGAGATGAAGCCCCATCCCAAGAGCTTAAAGTACATATGAGTGTTTAAGCTACAGAGAAATATTTAATCAGCCGTTAGTTGGGCAATTAGCATATGTCATAAATCACTCACACAAATTATGGTTTAAACTTAAACTTACCAGCGAACCTTTCTGTTTTAGGTTGAACCACCTATTTTCAATTATTGTCAGTGAAAAAAATGACTTGAATCAATATGTTCGCCATCTTTGGTTTGAACGGACAGTGCAGTGTCTCGGAAGAACAGTGAAGACAGTGAAAAGTGCTTAGGATCGAGAGAAGCCAAGCTGTCTTCACAGCTCCAGTCTTTGTCCATATGAATCTCATACTCTCCATTTCTCAGATACAGGTTCTGTGTACGTCTGTCAGCCAACAATAGCTCGGCTCTGTTCTGTTGCCTTGTGCTATTATAGGTGTTAGTGTGTGTGTGTGTGTGTGTGTGTGTGCGTGCGTGCTGAGGGGCCATTCTCATGGGATCTTGTGTTCACATCACTCCTTTACCACACATTTGACAAGAGTACTGTACACATACAGAAGCGGCTGTCGTCTTTTATTGTTTTCTGTTGTTTTTGCATGTGATGTTCTCTCCACTTTGGTGCTATTTCCTTTTTATTCTCCGTCGCCTTGCTCCACTGCATCTCGGTCTGTTTGTCTGTGGTTTGTCGTCCTTCCCATCCACTTCAAATTCAGCCTCGTGAGGATTTTGCCTTTCCTCTTTGTCAGTGGCTGCCTTTGACTGAGGCGGCAGGCTCGGATGTTTGGTAATGGCCACTTAGAGTAATCAATGGGCCTCTTTGAAGTTGTGAGATGAAAGAGGAGTTTGACAGCTAATGTGCGCCTGTCCTGTGACGTGGACAGCATAGCAATGCCTGCGCGCTTTGAAGGCGCGGGGACGGGTGCATCAGGTTGGATTTATCCCACGCTGAAGACTCACCTGGCCTCGCTGAGCGGCGCAATGGCAGTTGCTCTTTCGCTTTCCTTATACACACATATCTGCCAAAAAACACACACTCTTAAACACTTTCTCTGTGTCCTCCTCTCTCCTACTCCCCCCTTTTTCTCTTTCACCCTGTTTTATATATCTGTCACATCGGCGTACCTCCTATGCAGCTCGTGCCAGCTCCCATTCCACGCTCTCCCTCAGAAATGTGTTCAAGTAAACATTTCACGCTTGCTTATGCTAAACGGAAGTGGCAGTGGAAGGTATGTGACAGGCAGAAACTGTCTGTGCCCAGGGCTGCCACTAACAAACCGAGCCCCTCTTCTTTCCAGGCTGCTTTTATCCTCCAAATAATGAATATGAGTGATTGGGTGAGAGCATTTGATGATGCATTCGTTGCATTCGTATAAATGCTCAGAGAGGACACCCCTAGTGAGGGGAAAAAAAACAAAGCAACGCAGCTCACGATTGTAATGTAAATGATTTGTGCTAAAATTATAACAAGCGTTGCAGGATCAGCACACTACAGTATATGCAGCTGTTGCGTTTGACTCATTTTGGGTGCTGTCAGTCCTCTGCGTCTCGATTTGCTCTGCAGGAGGTAACTGAAGCATGTCCTTTGAAGCAAAGGGAGCAAAGGGGGGGGAAATAAAAGGAAAACATTTACAGAGAGAGATAATTTCCCATAACCAGCAGTCTTTGAACACACTCCATGGTGGTCCACAGCCCTTCCGAAGAGAGAAAATGGGGATGGATTTTAGGCAGTATAGGCCTGTCCTTTATGCACACACACAAACACGAACACACACACACACACAGGAGGTGGGGGAGGCTAAGATTTGTACAGGAAGTGATTTGAGCGTCTGCAACACTCTTCCCTTTCCTCCAGGGAGCTGTTAACATACTGCTGAGCTCTTTGTTGTCGTAGAAATGGTGTATGTTTGCAGGATGTGTCAGGGAGGTTAAGATACTGAAGTGAGTCACTTCTTTCTTTCTTCCTCTCTTTCTTTCTTGACACACAGGGAGTCGGGTTATTGGTGTCTTGTGGCGTAACCCCACATGCTCCTCTAACCTAAAACACATGCAGTGTATGTTCAGACAGGCTTTACATCCAGCAGGGGCTACTTTGCCTCAGTTGGACCTGGCTGCAGTTATCAGTAATGTCAAATTACAGTGACATCATCACCCTCTGTGCCTGTTCCTGTGCCGTCTCTCCTCTTTATTGGAAGTGATGTATTTGCCTCAGTTGCAGTTGTTTAGACTTAAGTTTAAAACCAATGTGGAGCCTAACACTTTTGTAATGCTGTAAGTCAGTGTAATAATTACTGACAAACGTATAAAGGTCTGGTTTTCTTGTGTTGTGTAACTGATTTACAGCTACACAACACAATCTACATTATCTCCAGTTTGTAAAGTAAAAAATATATTCTTTGTTTTGTCCCATACATTTGTACTAGTACATTGACAATGTCCATCCAATCCATATCTGGATCCGCTTATTCTGCCATCAGGTGAGAGGCAGCGGACAACCTGGACATGTCTCTAGTCTATCCCAGGTCCAACAAGGAAAGACATATGCAGACAGACTTACAGGAGTACCCAGAGCAATATCATTCAATCAAGAAGAACATGCATATTCCACACAGAATGGCGGCAGATTAGATTGTATTTTGTAATATTAATGCGATTTTTACAAGTTATCAAAGAAATGCAGTATAAAAGCATTTCAGAGTATTTTGCTCCGAAATTTAGTCAAGTCAATTGATAAACAGAGTAACAGAAATAATCAAGAAATCCTAGTGGGAGTAAGTGCATCATTTAAGTAAATGTACTTAGTTACTTTACAGTAACTTTGCTTGCTGTGATTTCAGCTACAAATGAATTAAATTTGTAGCTGTCACATATAAAAAAGAGCTCTGATAAACAAATGATAAGCACTTTGAAAATGGCCAAATGTTTGTAGGTGTGTGTGTGTGTGTGTGTGTGTGTCCCTCATCTAAAACTTCACTTGTTTTGGCACTAAGCAAATACCAATTTAACCTCTTTTTGCTGTGCTTTTGGTTCTGGCCCATAGACTCACATAAAGGCAGGTTTTGCTTTTCGGCATTACAAGATCGATACTTTGTTATCAAGTTTCTTCTTTAAGCACTGGCTCTGAGCTTTGTCTGTGCATGTATGGCAGGTAAAATCTCCTGCCAGGATGCATCCCATGAAATGTTTGCACTGATGTTAATCCATGAAAATTGGTAAGAGTCTTACTGTTTATTGTAAAGAAGAAAAAAGGGGCTACATGCACAACTTATCCAAGGTTATAAGCAGAGAAGAGACTGCAAGGGCTCAATCCCTAGTGCTGAAATATATGTACGAATAATAGAAGAGAGTTTAGTGAACGTCCACTTTTTTTGGTGTCCTTCTTTTCTCTGGCTTTCTTAATCGGAGACTCTCTAAGTCGTTGGTTTGATCCAGCTTCTTTTCCATCCTCTCACTGGGAAGCTTCACTGTGGAAAATATCTCTGCGCCAGAAACACCACAAAGGCTTACTTATCTGGGCATTACCTATTAAAGGTTTAAACCCCCGCGTCTCTGATAAACACTGCCTATAAGGCAGTTATCTCGCCACGGCCTTATCACACTCTTGAAGGTCCTTCTCCCGAGGCACAGTAATTTGTTTAATTAAAGTGTCATTTCAGTAGGGAAATATAGCCACGACTATAGTATGAGATCCCAAGAAGTTTATCGTTGCTGTTGATGTGGAACATTTCACCACTTCTCTCTTTCTGGGTTTCATTCTATTTCTCTCTTTCCACCCATCTTTTGTCCACTTTCAGCTCAGTCTTTCTTTCTTTCCTTTTTTATTGTGACATTTTTTTGGGGGGGGATATTTCCAGACAGCAAACATGGCAAGCAGCAATGAAGCTGGAAAAAGACAACAGAACCAAATCTAGTTTGAGAGCAGCCCCTTTAGCTGCTATCTAAATGGAGCCCTGAGAGGATTGGCTTTCTGGCCTTGAAGCTTGTGTTGTCAGCACTTTGGGCGATTTGTGTGTGATTTCATTAGGAACCAAAATAACAGCCCGATGAAGAGGAAAATAGCATATGCAAAGTGCTGCTGTACAGTTGGTGCAATGTGCGCTCCTAACACTCACCATCATTCTCACACCCATACTGTCTCTGAAGGGCACATAAAGCATTCCATCACCGTGCACATCATCGACACAAACATTTGTTTGTCTGTATATACTGTAAATGCAAATGCAAGCACCTCCTATGAAAGTTCATGAGCAGGCTTGATCCTATGATGTCCTATGACAGCTGGGAAAGGCTTCAATCTCCACGCTTCCCAAATAGGATAAGCAATTACAGTTAATGTGTGGATGGATTTGGTTCGATCCCCGGCTCCTCCGGTTTTGTGTCACAGTTGTCTTGAGAAAGACACTGAACCCCAACTTAGTTGCTCCCGGTGAGTGTTGACCAGCTGCATAGCAGCTCCTCCATTGGTGTGTGTGTGATTGTGAGTGTGAATGGGTGAATGAGAAGCAGTGAAAAGCGCTTTGAGTGCCGACTATTTACCATTTACCAAACATACATGTAGTATTCTAAAAATTGTTTATTTTATTATATTATTTATATTGTATGTTGAGGCTTTTCTCACAATAGTTTTTCATAATTTATGAAAGTTGGTGTTCAACTTATTTTAAACCAGTAGTTGGTAATTTATTTGTTTATATATTGTGTTACATGTAATACAGTTTATTATAAAACTAGGGTCCAAAATGACAATTAAAATTTAATAATCATCTCTCTGAAAATATAACACTAAGGAAGGTAGGACTTGTTAAAACAAAGGTTTTTGAAAATGTTTTCAAAAACCATTTTAAAAAACATTTCTGCCGAAAATGTAACAAACTGGCTGATTTATATTATTTCTAAACAGAAACATTAAGTAACTAAAATATTCAAACATATTTGTATAGAAGAACAAAGAGTAGCTGTGTAGTAGTAGCAGCAGCTTTTATTTATCCTTTTCCAGTGGTGTTTCGACAATGTGGTGTCTCCTTCCTGTCTTTGTGAATGTTGCACGTGGACAGGACACAGAATAATATATTAAATTAAAATTATGTTAACTTACAAGTGATACCTTTTTTACAGGCCCTGCATTTTATTATTACAGTAGTGGTTGGTAAATACAGTATTTACACAATTTCACCACACTGCTTCAAAACTGGAGAGAAACAATGTCTGACAAAAAACACAGAACATATCCAATGTACCAAAATAATGATAGATAGAGTAAGTTTACTTTAAGTGTCCTTTGTAGATTGGAAACCAGTAGGATTCAAATATAATACAAGGATCTTGTATGTGTACGTACTTATCATGGACATGGACTGTGATGGCATTAGTGGGCTTTTAACAGAGGTGACTTCTACAGGCAGACACATGACTGTGCTAATTGGTTCCTTTCCGTCACCAACTGTCGCCAACCTGTACATGAAGGAAGTGGAAAACAAAGAACTGAACACTTGTCCGTCCTGGGAAGAGCAGCCGCCCACTGGTTCAGGTATGTAGTTGACCTCTGGGTGAAGATCAAGATGCTCGATTTACAGGCTTTTCACAGATCACATAAACAATGAATGCAAACAATCAGTTTTCTTTACACTGCTTCTTATTCACCCATTCATACACCGATGGGGGAGCTGCTATGCCGCTGGCTCAGTGTTTTGCTCAAGGACACTTTGAAACTTGAAAAGAGGAGCCGGGGATCGAACCAACTGCAGGATTGGTGGATGAACTCTCTATCTTCCTACGCCACGGTCACACAAGTACAACAGGCTGGACTGTGTGCTTAGAGGTCCACCCACTGCAGAATAAACTAAAAGACCTTTAGGACCCCGCACCACCGCAACACCCTCACTTCAGACATTGTAAGGACATCTCTCCAGGGTTGTGGTTTTCCAAAGTAGGCCTTTAAAAAAAACAGCGTCCACATTGAGCAGAAGGATGAAAGATCGAGCAGAGACTTGCGGTCAAAAATAAAAACTTGCCGATTCTTTACAGGACTAGAGTGTCAGAGAAGCTTAGAAGGATGTTCAGGAAAAACCACATACCTGTTCATTTTAAACTCACTAACACACGGAGACAGAAACTTGTCCACCCAAAATACCAGACGCTAAAACACAAGAGCAAAGTGTAAATGGTTTCATAGTTTGATATTTGATAAATAGCTGTTTTATAGTCATAACAATAATTATGATAGAAATATCTTCAAAACACTAACCAACTTTGAAACATTGACATAAATCAAAACTCAAAACTAAAATAATAGCATAATGCAGAACCACAAGACAATAAAAGCCATCAGAATCGTGACCAGCACCTTAGTTTCTTCCATGTCTGGATAGATCTGTGTACAAGAAGGAATTTCTTGTACACCAGGTACTGGGGTTAGTAATGGATTCTTTTCGGGGTTCTTTGTGGAAAACATGTATACCAAGTAGCATGACAACAGCAACCTCAGGTGTGTTGGCACATCCTCCAGTGAACACAGTGACAAGGAATGAGAGTGAAAGATTTATGAGCTCTTAGATACAGACACGGTGGTAAGCTTCTCTCAAAAGGACAAAAAAATGAACTAGAGACATATATTAAAGGGACATGCAGAAAGATCAAATGGCAGCGCAAATATACGGAATAAAAAACGACTGGGCGTGCTCGTAAATTCACGGCAGAAGAGAAGGTTGTCGTTACCCACATAAGGGCCTCGGGACAGAAAGGTGTGGCGCCCAGATGGTGGGTGAGAGATGGCTGGGGTCAAGTTTGAGTAATTGATGATTTAAAAATAAACTGCTGGAGCTCATCTTGGGAGGCGTAGAAGAAAGATTGGTCAACAACACAAAACACGTAGCATCCAGGTCAAGAGCATTTCCACAACCTTAATGTCAAAGTCGGAGGAGGGAAAAGAAATGGAGCACACAGGGACCTTGTTGCCAGCCATACACTTCTATGTATTTCTGCCAACAATCAGCACAGTACATAATATTACGTGCACCATGTACTAGGTGTTCGGATTTTGTAAGCCAAATGTTTTCCCATACTTGCTTAATGTGATTTCACCTGCTCGACAGTGCCCAGGAAAAAAGTCAGATCTATCTCTTCCTCTTTAGATAGAGGATGCTTTATATATCATTTCTAACACAAATTTTAAATTATGTCTCATCAGACCAGAGGACAGTCTTTCACTTTACCTCAGTCCATCTTGAATGGAGCAGGCTCAGAAAAGGTGATGGCTTGTTTACATACAGTTGTTACTTTAATTTCTAGATTAAGCGACCGATTTTGTTTACTTGCTATTTTTCAGCGAGTGATTTCCACTAATTCTTCGTTTTTCCCTCGTATATAGATTACGGATCTCATAATCAAATTTAATCAGCAGATATCTGCCTTCTTAAAAATAAAGATGAAAAAAATCTACATCAGATGTGGAAGATCTGACTTCTACCAAACTATAAAACTGTGCTTGAATGTTGTCATAGAAATTTAAATGTGTAGCTTTTTTTTCTTATTTCTCTTTTTCTGTCATATTGGCCAGTAGCTTCCAGCTCATCTCATCTTCATCAGTGGTGAAAGGGACAAGTAGGCAGCAAATCCACTGTATAATGTTCACAAAGTAGTTGCCCGTTTGGGGGTTATTTTAGGAAGGAAGTCGTCTGGGAACAGTTAAATATTTTAAATAAGTCAATAAGTAAACGTCACATCTTTACATAGTGACATCACACAGAGATGGAAAAAGTTATCCCTATTTAGAAAGGGATCACATGTGACACCTATAAGCCACAACGGAAATCACCTTGTTTCAACATGGTGGCGAACAGGGATCAGCATGAGAAAAAGTTAATGCAGCAAGGGTCAGAACACACAGTGCATCACAGCTTCCTGTGTAGCTACACACATGTCAGTGTTCATGCTGTCCTAATTTAGATTCTTTTTCTTGGCCATATTTTATATATTTATTGGCCTTAAATAGTCTGTAGCTACCTTTGGGTAGTGGTGACGGTAACTGTAACATTCCCGTATGATGGCATCCTAGATGATTTACCTGCGCTGAGTGTGCAAAAAGTCTTTTTTTCGGTCTACAACTGTATTCTTATGTTTTTGCCTTCATACCGAAAACGCAAAATACTACCACAAAGCAGATTCCTCAGTTTCTACCTCATTTTCTCTAGCAGATACTGGACAGGAAAAGTCAAATCAATCCACCAATCCCGCAGTTGTTGGTTCGATCCCCGGCTCCTCCGGTGTTGAAGTGTCCTTGAGCAGGACACCGAACCCCAACTTAGTTGCTCCCGGTGAGTGTTGGCCAGCTGCATAGCAGATCCCCCATCGGTGTATGAGTGTGTGTGTGATTGTGAGTGTGAATGGGTGAATAAGAAGCAGTGTAAAGTGCTTTGAGTGCCAATAGGTAGAAAAGCGTTACATAAGTGCAGAACATTTAGCATTTTACCATTTAGTCTTAAATAAATTACAGTTAAGTTCTAGTTAAGTTCTAGGAATCACAGTTTAATTCATATTCTGATCCATTTTAACTTTTAGGATGCATATTGTAAGATTTTTGAATTGTAAAATATTGTATCAAGTCCATTATTACATGCCAAGAATCATATTTATATTTATCGTTGCACCACCTATAAAGACCACAGCTAATGAGCACTGGCATTTGACCTTCTCCTTTAGGTACAAAAATGATTCTGAATGGTTTATAAATATTATTTCCTAATAGATGAAATCCCACAATTCTTAACAATTTTACATACTCAATCATGATACTGACCTGTTTCCATTTTTTTTTTTAACATTACATAACTTATGCAATCTCTTGTTGTCCCTTTCCCAATGGCATCAATTGAAAGTGAGCAGGTAATTTTTTAAAAAGATAATCAAATTTCTCAATTTAAGCGTATGAGATATTGTCATTGTAGTATTTTAATCTAAATATGCTTCAAATTATTTTGCAAATCATTGCATTCTGTTTTATTTACATTTTACACGTCCCATTTTTTGTGGTAATGGGTTTTATATTAAACAAAACAACAACAGCCAAAAAAGGAGCCATGATGCATATATCTAGATGACTTGGCTTCTCGATCTGTTAATTATTTAATATTGTGATTCCGAGAGAGGAAGATGGAAAGACACCAGTTGAACAACAGCCATTGTCAGTACGCTGGCACCCTTCCTCCCCCTTTTAAATCCATGTCCATCTTCTCTCGTTTAGCAGCTGGTGGGGAGGCTGCAGGTGTTGTGCTGCTGCCTTTTGGGTATCTGTGCTTACAACTGGCCTCATGATGGAAAAAAATTTGTATAGTGCAGCACATAACAACATTTTCCTCCGAGCGACATTTTAGTAAAATCAAGGTGGTTTTTTTTTTCTTATTTGGATTTGCACTCAGACCAGGTGTCTAAAATGTATTTTATGGCAGGGGAAGGTGGTGGTAACAGGTTGGAAGTAAAATTGCAAATGTACAGTACAAGCAGTAAAATATAGAGAAAACTAAATTATGCACGGAAAAAATAATTAAGCAAATCTGTGTGAGGCTGTAAGAGCTAACTGTAAAATCTGTCCATCCTCTGTGATTGACTATCTCTGGGACATGCTTTTTAAAGCCTTGACGCGTTATTAATAAAACAAACTCTAATAGAAATATCATTGGGCTTATTTTTCAATCAGGCACAGGATGCTGCAATCCGCAAAGCGTGACATTAATCAAAGATTGATGGCCGGGCCGTTCATCTGAGCCGCTGTTGATCCAGTAATTAAAATGCCAAAAAAAAAAAAAAAAAAAGGAAAAAAGAAAAGGAAAAAAAAAAAAGATTTACTGAACTTATTTCATTCCCTTGTGAGTGGGGCCTGATTTCCTGCTTTTAATGAAGGGAAGGAAGCGCATGTGTTTTTTTTTTTTTATCATCTTGCCTCTTCCCTGTTCCATTTGATGGACTTCGTCAGAAAAAGCTGGGGTTTGTGCTCAAAAGTTGCACGTAGTGAGGTAAAAATGTACCGTAGGCACAAAGATGAGTAAGTTCACCCGGCTCAATCAAACTTTTCAAAGGGATAAAAGCGAAAGTTTCAACAACCTTAGTTCAGCAGTAATTCAGAAAGAAAGCCAAATACAAATGAAATAGCTTTGCATTTTTATTTTGGTAAAGTAATTACGTAGTCTCTTGGAGTTTGACAAGGCTTCTAATGAGTTCTCCCAGGACCTCTTTTATTTGTTTGTTTGTTATTTTTAAGCTTGATTAAGTCCCCTTGTATTTAGCCAGCACAATCAAATCAAAGGGGAGGAAGATTAACTGTGTACATTTCTCCAGCATCTTTAAGGAGGTGTAAGCATATTGCTTTTTCTTTGTGTTGTACACTGTTATCCCTCCCTTCTCTAGTCAGTAGCCATCTGTTCTATTTGGTTATTCCATGACTTGCAGAAAACAAGAGCAAAACATGTACAGAGTGATTGACATTATTTAATTATGGTCATGGTAGAACCCATGCGCCTATGTTTAACAGTTTAAAATAGAGGGCAGGCCAGAAAAATTAGGGTATGAGAGCGTCGCTAGGATATGCAACAGAGGTCCACAAGCCTGATGTGAGGTTTTGTGTCATGCATTAAAATGAAAAAAAGAAATTAGCACATTGATTCTACAAGTTTTACACTGGTTGAAGTGTCCTTGGGCGCTGAAAACACTGAAGTTGCTAGCAGTGGGGGGGGGGGGGGGGGGGGGCAGCTTCTGCCATTAGTGTGAGAATATGTGTGGGAATGGGTGAATGAGAAGCAACTACAAAAGCACTTCGGGTACCAATAAGGTAGAATAGTGGTGTATAAAGTGCAGACCATTTATCATTTTTTGTAGCATATAGGAAGGAGGAGGGGACTGTTAGTAGGGAGTTTACATTGAAGAACACCATTCTTCCAAAAGGTATTGTTTTACAATAGCTTGTTGTTGGTCCAGAATCAGCTGTTATGGTTTTGTCATTGCGAGGGCAAGAGCATATTGCTCAATATGTATTTCATTTCTTAATTGTATCATGCAGTGCATGTGTTTGGGAACTTCTGTATTCATTATGTTTCTACATTCATGGATAATCTTTCTGTTGTTGTATTATATTTGGTGCTATATTATTCTTAAGCTTGTTTTACAAAATAACTCCAGACAATATGACGAGAAATCAGCACTGGACGTTGTCTAAAGTTGTGTTTCAGACATGTAACATACAGTGGAAGATCACCCGAGTCAGAAGCATCCTGAGTTCGGGACAGAGCAGCATGCTACACGCATGGGCTCATCCACATATTATTTTATAGATTTTTTTGAATTTCAGCTTATCCCATAAGTTCAGGGTTGATGCCACAGTGCATCATTGGTTCCTATGTTGATTTGATCCATTTTTAGGTCACATGCCCTCCCTGACGCAACCCTCTCCAGTTTTTGCCAGGCTTGGGACTGGCTCTGCACAGCTGGGTATGGTGATGGGCAGTTTGATATTCAGTGTCTTGCCCAGGGACACTTTGACATGTGGTCAAAGACAGCTGGGTTGGCGGGCAGCCACTCTGCTAACAGATAAACCCCAGATAATGTTGTTAGCGTCTCACTTGGACATTTGTCTTCTTACACGCACCCCTTTCGGACAAAGTCGGGAGGCTGGTTTGAGTATTTTGAAAACTGCTAAACCACTGGGATTTTCACACACAACCATCTCTAGGGTTTACAGAGAATGGTCAGAAAAAGAGGAAATATCCACTGAGCTGTAGTTCTTTGGGTGAAAAAGTATTGTTGATGCCAGAGGTCAGAGGAGAATGGCCAGAGTTGTTTGAGCTGAGAAAGCCAATAACTACTCATTACTGCCAAAGTATGCAGAAGAGCATCTAGGAACAGGGGCACTAAGTAAATCTTGCGATCGTACCAACTTGAATTTCTGAAAGGCACTTGTTAAATACCCGGACATTTTAGGTCTTCGGCTCACCCTTTCCTGATGGACATTTTTCCACTTGTGACACCAGAACAGTTTACCTAGGAACATTACATCTTTTGCCACTTTTAAGTCCTAGCTAAAGCCCTGCTCTTCATAGTTGTTGTTGGGTCCCTATATCATCGAACCAACACTTTAAAACAAGATACACAAAGCCGTTTAAAGTATGGCCCGTTTTTCAATCAATGTAATGGACTGTTGTTTTTAAAAGCACCCTATAAAATAAATGTGATTTGACGTCATCTCTGAAGTTCATAAACAATAGTTCACCAAAAGCCTTTTATTAAAAAAAAAAAAAATAGAAAGAAATGACATCTTATCCCATCACGTCATCACAAATCCTGGCTTCTGCCACTATTGACTTGTTCAACATTTTTCTCAGACAACAAGAGTTCTGAGAAATCTGCAGAACCACAAAAATGTTCACAATGCTTTAGTGACATGATTTATTTATTTTTTTAAGAAAAAATGTATTCAAATCTTTAACGTTTTGCAGACTTTTCACACCTTTTCTTTATTCTGTTGATTAAAAATCCACTTAATTCAATTCATTACTAAATTACAAATAATATACCTTATATACATTATTTTTATGAGGAGATTACAGCTTATTTACACACATGTGAGATGTACTATAATGTACTTTAATGCACCTAAACATACACTTAAGATGGACTTGACTAGCAATGTTGAGGTTTAAATTATGTATGTAAAGGCCAAGACCTCCTAGCTTTCCTTCAGCTGGTTCTGTGGCAACATAAAAAAGACTCTCTTTGATGGCACTTATTGGTTTGACCAACACACAGTACAACACGGACGTGCAAGTAGCTCAGTGCAGATCTGAGAAAGACGATGGCAGATTTACACAAGTCAGGAATATGCCTCTTAGTGGCATTTCTTACCGATCAATACCAGTCAATTCAAATTATACTTAAGTACGTTAAGTTATTGTTAGGTCGGTAAGAAGACTCAAACCGTTTCACTCAGCTGGGAGAACCATAGTGTCACAGACTTGCCATAAACTGGAAGCTGCTAGAACATCACTGTCATCTTCTACAGTCGTCGTCGTCGTTGTTGTTATAAGTTACAAGATCCTAAAATAAATTAAAAATCATCCTTTACATAAGCAAATGTACTAATACCACACTGTAAGTACTCAGTTACAAGCCCTCAAATAATGTTGACCATATGGTAAATGGTCTGCACTTTTCTACCCATTGTCACTCAAAGCGCTTTACACTGCTTCTTATACATGCATACATGCACTCACAATCACACACACGGATGCCTCAGCCTCAGCAAAAAAAAAATAAAAATCACATAAGTTAAAGCCCAGTATTACAGTGAAAGTCATATCCATGATGAGTGTATGTAAACTTCTGACAACTGTATTTTTGGATCTAAATCAGTATTATATGCTTTGATAAAACACAGATGTAAACACTGTTATGAACCGCAGATGCAGAGATGCAACAAAATCCAATTGAAATTACTTTTTCAAAAATGTATATACTCTATGTTTAAAGTGTTTATGGTTATTCTGTTGAAACAGCAGGCAAACCACTGTAAAGTCTCTACAGTGTATAAACCCATCAATCAGAGACAGGAACATCTAGTCAAAATGAATTTATGACACACACAAAGCCAATTTGTAAAACTCCCCGAGAGCTGTGTACACAGTCTGATACCACCCATATTTGGCCCATATACTGTAGTTATACATGGCATGCAGCCCAATTTCACTGCCCGCCAGTGAAATGTATTTCCATGAGGAAGCACTAGATACAGGATTTGGCACCAGCTTAGGAGCCAAAAGTAAGAGGATGGAGGGGAAAGAGATGCATTAAATGATTATAATGACTGATGATATTACCTATTTCTACAAAAAAATGAATTCGGTAGTGTGGTGGTCGAAGGGTGGCTGAGGATGACAAGATTATTAAAAGAGAAAGAACTGAGTAATTCCAGCACATTTATCATTGTGCACGTCACAGCTTCATACTCTCTTATATTGTAAATCTCATTGATTCCAAGGAGGTCATTTTAAAATATATTAACTGAAATATATAAATATAATTTTATACTGTTAAGTCACACGTTTTTGTAGTGCGAGTCAATTTTAGATCAAGAAAGTGATCTTATTTTAAAATGGCAATAAGATTAAAGAATAAAAAAAATTCTTAACAAGTACAAATGTTCTATCAGAAATAACACAAATGGTCATCTATTGTATATCAAAAGTTATGGTAAAATAAAAAAAAAAGTTTGGATCACTCACAATACATTAATTCAATGTTTAAATATCTGATTATATATGTCCACATACATATGCTGCCCACGTCTATTCCTATGTGCATACACACCTAGTAAACAGTATCTAGCCTGTGCCATCTTTTCCCCTCCGCTGACATGATAAATACCCAACTTGCTTTATGATGGATGCTTTTTATAATGTGAAGCTGAGATAAGGCTCTAGTATTCACATTTTTCTATCATGTTAATGTGTGGAGATAAAAGATAGCATCCTGTATGCTTGGGGCCAGTAGGCCAGGCTGTTGTTCTCGGCTGGTGGATGAATAGTGTGTAGGTATATTGAGATGGTGAAACCAAGAAGTGCAACTGCTGCTAGTGTGGAACTTTTAATAGACCACAGGCAACTAGTTCTTCTACTACTGCACCCACTGTAACAATTACTGCTTTCTGATGGCAGAGATATACATTTCTTTTAGTAGAGAAATTAAATAAATGCAAAATAACATTCACATTCTTGACAGTCCGCATCATCACAGCTTTTAATTGTAATGTACTGAATGCAGTTTTCAGTCCAGATGTAAATAAACTTGCACTTCCCAATATTAGTTTGATGAAAGTAAAATAAACAACCCTTCGTAGAAGACATCTTACACAGCAGATCATGCCTGGAAGATTATGAAAAAAAAGAGGATGGGAAGAGGGAGAGTTTTGTGTGGTAAATATATTTCTATACACCTGCCAGACATCTTTACTTCTTTCTCTAGATACCGAAGGTCTTGGTGCATAATTAAGAAACTGGCGAGGGTTGTGTCAGGAAGGGCGTCCGGCATAACTGCGTAACTGTCCCAAAACAGCATGCGGACAAAATGATCCGCTGTTGAGACCCTCAATTCACGGGATAAGCCGAAAGGACAAAAAAAAAACAAAAAACGAAACAGCCTTTTCATCTATTCCTTTGTCAATTTGTTGTCTTAAATTAATTTCCATAATTGGTTGTTGGTGCATGACTCATCATTGAATGATGGAGGATTTAGATTTGATTTCTTTTTAAACCAAAAAGAGAGAACAGGAGAGTGAGAAGGAGATGGAGATGTTCAGTATAATGTGTATGAGTAAATTTTTTATTTCAGTCAGCTGCTCTGGGTTACGACTGCTACACTGTTCAGCTCTTTTACGAGTCCCAGATAGAGAAACTGGCAGATGTGTGCCGTAAAAGAATCTATCTATATAGCCAACATGTGCAGATGTAGGGATATGCACATCATCGAGGACAGGCACTCACTTACTCACGCTGTGTTTCTCTCTCACACTTATTCCACACCAGGGTGCTGCGTGCATTTCTCACTTGAGTCCAATAACGTCACCTCATTCAGCATCACCATACGGCTTGGTAGGTCCAGTTCTGCACGGCGCCTGCATGGCTTTCTGTCTCTGTCCCTATTGTTTCTCAATGGCCCTTTGAAGCTTCTCCATTCACCCTCCCATGCATACATGCACACAAGATCCAATCAGCTCTTCAGACTGGCTTTTTCTCATGTCCACACAATTTCAATTTACATTGAATCATATACTTGTATTCTAAGGTATTTTATAAACTTTTCCTTTTTCCTTTCGCACCTTTTATATGTTGGCAAACTAAGTGCAATTCATGGTAAATGAAAGCATTACAGCATTAAAATGTAATGTGGCTGGGACAGTGTCTGGGAGTGGGACTTCCAGTGGCTACATAACTTCACCTATGTCAAAAGTCATATTAATGCTTGAGCAAAAAGAAGATAAGAACATTTGGCCACATCAGTGAAAGTGAGTTCCCTGTTTTGGCTGTCAAACTCAAACTTCAGTGTAGAAATCAGCATTTTTGTTTCAGCTGCCCTTCTGTTTTAGACTAAAATGTCAAACAGGTCCGATTACATGTGGCTAACTAATGTTAATTCCATGGTGGTGGCTTAGTGGTTAGAGAAGTGAGCTGTGACTGGAAGGTCACCAGTTCAGTCTCCAGGCCTGGCAGGATGAGTGGGGAATGCGAATGTGATCAGGATGTTCCTGCAAAAGTGAGAGCAAGCCATTCAATGAAAAATACCCTGAAAAATAAAAAAGCTAAGGGATTAAAAAGTCAGTGGAGAAGCAGTCTTCAACGGTTCTGTGTGAAAATCAAAGATGACACAGAAAGGTGACAAGTTTCATCCCTAAATATACCAACATTTGAACTAACAACTGCTAAGTCCACAAAAAAAACCTGTGAAAAACCAGAATGGACTGAGTGGCTCAGTCGTTCGGACCAGATTGAGACATTTTTTCTGATAAAACCCAAATCAAGCATCAACTTTTAGTTCTGAGACAAGATGTTTCAGAATTTTTCGTGTGTTCGCATGTTCTCCCCATGCTTGCGTGGGTTTTCTCTGGGTTCGGCAGTTACCTGCGACAGTCCAAAGACATGCATGTTAAGTTATTTAGTGACTATATTGCTCGTAGGTGTGAATGGGAATGTGAAAGGTTGTCTGCCTGTGTATGTCTCTCTGTGTTGGCCCTGAGATAGACTAGAGACCTGTCCAGAGTGGACCCCGTCTCTCGCCCAATGACAGCTGGCACAGGCTCCAGCCCTCCAGGCCTGAACAGGATAAGCAGTTACAGATAATAGATGGATGGATGTACATTGACATTCACATAGTTTTTAGACTTAAAAGGAAAAGTGTCCACATCATCACAGCTTTTAATTGTAGTGTGGATTTGAATGCAATTTTCCGTCCAAGTCTCATTAAACTCGCACTTCCCAATATTCGGTGGATGAAAGTAACAGAAAACGCCACTTATGGAGGACATCTTAAGCACTTGCGTGCATAGGCTACACAGAAGCAGAAGATATCAAATGTTGATTAAATATGCATTTACACATTAACAGCCCACTGACTTTGGCACATCTTATTTTTTAACAGCTTCTTGCTTCAAATATTAAAGGCCCTGCTCAGAACTAAACATTGATCTGATTGATTCATTGAACTCATGAATGTTTTACATCTCTTTCTGAGTTGGAACTGCAGAAAGACAGATTTTTCATCAGAGTGATGTGTCCTATCTCATACAGAGTGGTGTTGTTTGAGTAAATGTTAGTTCCTAAAACTTGACTTATACTAAAGTTACGCCATGAGTTTTGCTCCCTTTTATGTAAATGCTTACTAAGCTGATGGTTATATGGAACTTTGTGTATTCAGGTTCAGCTCTATGAGCCAAGCAGCTGCATTCATGAGTCTGTGGCAGTAAACCTTTGTAGGAGACATAGCACCACATGTAAATTAGAAGGAAATTCAGTTGTTGGAAAATGATTTACCTTATAATTATATTTTCTATAAATATACAGTAAGCACAGTTTGCACTACACAAAGTTCAGAAATGAGTGATCCCTCTTACAGAAATATACAATCTTTGGCACAGATATCGGTGTTGTGCCACAAGTAAGTGGCCAACAAGTAGCTTACAGAAGCAATAGATTTTTTTTTTGTTACTAGAAAAACAATACATACAGCATAATATCAATTATTACAGTTGGTAGAAAGGAAGCAATCTGATTTCATAATGTAGCCTGCAGCTTAATATTTAGGGTGGATAATGAAGCATAATGGTTAATTTCCACATGATAGTGGAATGCCCTGCGCTCTTTACTGTTTACTACTGTTTACTGAAAACTTTAAACCATTGATACACCCAGTGTACAGCATGCTGAGAGAAAACAAACTTAGCATCCCAACATACAATGCATAACCCTGCAGCGGTAATCCAATCCCCATTGTGATGCTTTTATATACATTAGTCCGGGGGGGGGGGATGGGTAGCTTTATGTTCCAAGAAGAATTTAGTATTGAGCCGTAGGTGAATACAATTGCTGTTGTTTTTTCTAAATTTGTTTTATGTATTTATTTATTTATTTATTTCCTCACTGGTCAGTTTATGTCAGTGTAAACAAAATAGCCCAAACTTTTCATGGTTTATGAGCATAAAGCTTTGTCTTTGGACAATTTTGTAAGTGAGCACGACTTTCATGGTGCTGTTGTCCTGGACAGATTAAGAGATATGACTGTAGCCAAGCCCTTAGAGATTGTAACTGGGTGAATTAAATGCCTTAATTGCCATTGTTGCCTAGGAACCTTTAAATTTCTAAATTATAGTGTACCATCATCATCAGTCAATATTATGATACAATGAATAATTTAATTCAGTTTTCTGTGTTTCACACTAAAAATCAATGATGCCTGCCACAACATTTGAGCAATTTTTAGCTTTTATTTGTCCTCTAAAACTGTCTTTTGCTAAATGATACTGACCCTTTGAATCTTAAACAGCACAATCAATAAAGAATATTTATGCGCAGCTTGCAAAACCATCAGTTTGGGACTTTTGAAAAAATATGCCAGCGGCTGCAGCTTGCTAAGTGCAGAGCGCTAGCACTAAATCTTGGGAGTTAAAGTTTTACTGGGGCTTTATGGGTAAAAATGCCTTGTCAGCCATCTGCCACCCCCTCTCACGGCAGCCATATTTCCAGGTCTGCTCAAGTCCTGGGAGAGAACACTGCATCGCCACCCAGGGCCAACCGCCACTATTACAGCCCATCAACTAGAGCTGTGAAGTGAGGAAATGAGGGAGAAAAAGGGGAGTACAACTGAAATGGATGCAGACTCACAGACAGACAGACAACTGCAAGGAAGCAGGCAGTTTGATGGGACCATGATGTACAACATGAAGGTGTAAGCAGGAAGATGTGATCTACAATTCTCAACTGTACAAGGTTGAGAATGTGTTAGCAAAATACAAATATGACGGAGACTCCATGCTTCCTCAGTAGGCGTGAAGTCTGCATCAACTTTCAATGTACAAGGTTTAATTATTGGTGGAATTTAATTTATTTCTGTTGAAGCTAATATTTTCCATACAATGAGCAGAAGTCTGCCTGCAATGCATCGGATACGATCACACTGATGGCAGAATCCCTCTCTGCTTTTACAGGTCGCACCAGTTGTGTTGCTGCAGTTAATGTGGCCTATTGAATATCTGTAAAGAATGTATAAAGTCTAAAAGATTTGGAAAAAAGTATGGAAAAAAATAAGCTAGAGCATTAAGACATAAATGCATGAGGCTCTAAGACACTGAGACAAATGCACACGAATAAAAGACTAAAATACATTAAGAATTCTTATCAAAAATGTTAAAGATGTGATAAAACAAATTAAAGTTAGATTTTTTTAAAAATATGTAGGTTATACATGATGATTTAAAAACATGATAAACAACAAAAGAAATTAAAGTAATTGATCAAACAAATTATATATATTATAATGTAATAAATACAATAAATGAATAGTGCACATAAAATAATTAGTCAGGACATATCTAGAAATCACTGACATCTCTGTACGCTAAACACAGAGCTACCACCAGCAGCCCAGTTTGCTTAGCATCAAAAATGAAAGCACAGGAAAGTTATGTCTAAATGTAACCAGCACCGCTAAAGCTTTAAGAGTAAGAACTCATTGTGTTACATTGGTAAAAGTAACCAGTGTTGGTACAAGCTGAGCTGTTTCCCTGTTCTAAAGTCACAATCTTTGTTGATTCACTTACAATTAGACTTCAACCAGTGTTTGAATACTTCTGATTTTGTAACTACAAAAGGACAATAGTTACTGGCATCAGTCAATCTGTCACTACTCTAAGTCTAAGCAGAGGTCTTTTCAGATATTTGACTTCAGGTCTTCTTCTTTTCCTTTCGGCTGCTCCCTTTCAGGGGTCGCCACAGCGAATCATGTGCCTCCATCTAACTCTATCCTCTGCATCCTCTTCACTCACACCAACTAACTTCATGTCCTCCCTCACTAAATCCATAAATCTCCTCTTTGGTCTTCCTCTAGACCTCCTGCCTGGCAGCTCCAACCTCAGCATCCTTCTACCGATATAGTCACAGTCTCTCCTCTGAACATGTCCAAACCACCTCAATCTGGCCTCTCTGACTTTATCTCCAATACATCTAACATGAGCTGTCCCTCTGATGTCCTTATTCCTGATCCTGTCCATCCTCGTCACTCCCAAAGAGAACCTCAACATCTTAAGCTCTGCTACCTCCAGCTCTGCCTCCTGTCTTTTCTTCAGTGCCACTGTCTCTAAGCCGAACAACATCTCTGGTCTCACCACCGTCTTGAACAGTTTTCCTTTCATTCTCGCTGATACTCTTTTATCACACAACACACCTGACACTTTTCTCCACCCGTTCCAACCTGCCTGCACTCGCCTCTTCACCTCTTTTCCACACTCACCGTTGCTCTGAACCGTTGACCCTAAGTACTTAAAGTCCTGCACCTTTTTCACTCTGCTCCCTGTAACCTCACCATTCAACCTGGGTCCCTCTCATTGACACACATGTATTCTGTCTTGCTGCGGCTTAGCTTCATTCCTCTGTTTTCCAGAGCAGACCTCCACCTCTCTAGATTTTCCTCCACCTGCTCACTGCTCTCACTACAAATAACAATGTCATCTGCAAACATCATAGTCCAGGGAGATTCTTGTCTAACCTCATCTGTCAGTCTGTCCATCACCAGAGCAAACAAGAAGGGGCTCACAGCCGATCCTTGATGCAGACCCACCTCCACCTTGAACTCCTCTGTCACACCTACAGCACACCTCACCACGGTCTTACAGCTCTCATACATGTCCTGCACCACTCTAACATACTTCTCTGCCACTCCAGACGTCCTCATACAATACCACAGCTCCTCTCTCGGCACCCTGTCATACGCTTTTTCTAAATCTACGAAGACACAATGCAACTCCCTATGACCCTCTCTGTACTTCTCCATCAGTGTCCTCAAAGCAAATACTGCATCTGTTGTACTCTTTCTAGGCATGAAACCATATTGCTGCTCACAAATGTTCACCTCTGCCCTTAGCCGAGCTTCCACTACTCTTTCCCACAACTTCATTGTGTGACTCATCAGCTTTATTCCTCTGTAGTTGCCACAGCTCTGCACATCTCCCTTGTTCTTAAAAATTGGTACCAGTACACTTTTCCTCCAGTCCTCTGGCATCCTCTCACTCTCCAAGATCTTGTTAAACAAACTAGTCAAAAACTCTACTGCCACCTCTCCTAGACACTTCCATACCTCCACAGGTATGTCATCAGGACCAACTGCCTTTCCACTCTTCATCCTCTTCAATGTCCTCCTCACTTCACTCTTACTAATCTTTGCTACTTCCTGCTTCACAACAGTCACCTCTTCTACTCTTCGTTCCCTTTCATTTTCCTCGTTCATCAACTCTTCAAAGTTCTCCTTCCATCTTCCCATCACACTACTGGCACCTGTCAATACATTTCCATCCTTATCTTTAATCACACTAACCTGCTGCACATCCTTTCCATCTCTATCTCTTTGTCTGGCCAACCTGTACAAATCCACCTCTCCCTCTTTAGTGTCCAACCTAGCATACAAGTCCTCATATGCTCTTTGTTTGGCCTTTGCCACCTCTATCTTCACCTTACGCTGTATCTCCCTGTACTCCTGTCTACTCTCTTCAGTCCTCTCAGTGTCCCACTTCTTCTTAGCTAACCTCTTTCTCTGTATACACTCCTGAACTTCCTCGTTCCACCACCAAGTCTCCTTGTCCGCTTTTCTCTTTCCAGATGACACACCGAGTACCCTCCTACCTGTTTCCCTGATCAAATTAGCTGTAGTGGTCCAGTCATCTGGAAGCACCTCCAAACCACCCAGAGTCTGTCTCAGCTCCTCCCTGAAAACTAAACGACATTCTTCCTTTTTCAACTTCCACCACTTCGTCCTCTGCTCTGCCTTAGTCCTCCTTATCTTCCTCACCACCAGCATCATTTTACACACCACCATCCTGTGTTGTCTGGCTACACTCTCCCCTACCAATGCTTTACAGTCACTGATCTCTTTCAGATTACAACGTCTACACAAGATGTAGTCTACCTGAGTGCTTCTCCCTCCGCTCTTGTACGTCACCCTATGTTCCTGCCTCTTCTGAAAGAAAGTGTTTACTACAGCCATTTCCATCCTCTTTGCAAAGTCAACCACCATCTGACCTTCTGCGTTCCTGTCCTGAAGACCAAACCTGCCCATAACAGTCTCATCACCTCTGTTCCCTTCACCTACATGCCCATTGAAATCTGCACCAATGACAACTCTCTCACCTCTGGGGATGCTCTGCATCACTTCATCTAACTCACTCCAGAATTTCTCCTTCTCTTCTAACTCACATCCTACCTGTGGGGCATAACCACTCACAACATTGAACATCACCCCTTCAACTTCCAGCTTCAGACTCATCAACCTGTCTGATACTCTTTTCACCTCTAAAACATTCCTCACAAAATCCTCTTTCAATATAACTCCTACTCCATTTCTCTTCCTATCTGACCCATGGTAAAACAACTTGAACCCTGCTCCTAAGCTTCAAGCCTTGCTACCTTTCCACCTGGTCTCCTGGACACACAGTATGTCCACCTTCCTTCTCTGCATCATGTCGATCAACTCCCTAGCCTTCCCTGTCATAGTACCAACATTCAAAGTCCCTACTGTCAGTCCTACAATCTTAGCTTTCCTCTTCTCTCTCTGCCTACGAACACACCTTCCTCCTCTTCTTCTTCGTCTTCGACCAACAGTAGTCCAATTTCCACCGGTACCCTGTAGGTCAACAGCACCGGTGGCGGTCGTTGTTAACCCGGGCCCCGACCGATCCGGTATGGAAGTCTTTGTCACGATTCGCATGTTTGATTTGGCATGTGTTTTACGTCGGATGCCCTTCCTGCCACAACCCTCTGCATTTATCCAAACTTGGGACTGGCACAAGAAGACACTGGCTTGTGCCCCCTTGCGGTTGCATTAGATATTTGACTTCAGGTAAAAAGTCTTTTTATTGGTGTTTAAGCTTAGTTCGAAGACTCATTCTGTGGACATTAAACCACATCCTCAAAAAAAAAAAAACCTTTTTATCGCTTACACATAAAGCAAAAGTTATTTTGAAACAATGGCCAATATCAGAGTGTGGGACATTCAAACAATAAGTGAACCAAAATGGGCAAGTGTAAAGATGGGCCAGATGACCAGCTCAGACCCTTTATAAACAGCAAGGCTTATGGGACTCTCTCCTAGAGACAAAGTATTTGATGATGTCTTGAAACAAGTAAGTTCTGTGGCAGCTCTAAGTCACAATTTAAAAGACTTACAGAAAGTATCGTCAGTGTCTTGGTCCAAGACAGCACAGGATCAGAGGGTTAAGTAATCAGAGGTCTTGGAGAGTCCAGGCTTTGGCAGGTCTGGACTGTTTTAAAGGCACGTGAAGGATCAAGAGCATTTCAGGCAGGCTGGTCATAATGTTCTGGCTTATTAGTGTATATGCACTAAGGTTGGGAAAAAGACAAAAAAGAGAAATGCAGTACTGTGAGGCTGAGCAGAAATACTTAGGCTTGTAGTGAGCTTTGAGCTCTCCGCCAGGCCTGTTTTGTCTCTTCGCCGGGTCCCATAATGAACGATGGCGTTGACCCTGTCAGCCTAAGACTGGCAGCTTAATGCATTAGAGAAAAACGGGAAGGTGGGGGGATATAAATAAATAAGAGACCTACATCAGGACCCCACGTTCCACGAGGTCCTGCTAAATGCTAATCATGGCTGATTAATCAGGTCATAATTTCGCTGAACCAAAAAAGGTTTGCCAGTCAATTGTGCAAAATTAGCAAATTCTCACGTGTGCCGTCACATTTAGTGATGGCAGGGCAGCACATTAGAGCCCTGATTCAAGGCAGCACATCACAGCTTGGTGCATACACTATATGTGGACAGACAAAGCTTTGCATCAATTTCTCATCCTGCTGCATGGATCGAGACAGTCATATGCTTGTAGCTGTAAACTATAGCCACCTCTGTCCCAATAAATAATTTCCACCATAAGGCAAAAAACGTACTTTACTTTTCAATGTCCATGTTTTTTTTTTTGTTTGTTTGTTTTTATTATTCCAAACATGCACAATAGAGGCAATTTTATTGTTTTTGCCCAGATTTTTTTGAACACAATGTTTGGGGAGCTAATTCACAATCAGTGATTTGGATAAAATCATATATCTGAAAATATGAAAAAAAGCTTCGATAAGGCTGTAAAGCTGGCAAATTCAAGTGGCAGATTTTCTACAGTTAGCTAAAAATCTGCATAAAATGTAAAAATAGAATCATCCTAAATCATACAAACGTAAGGTTAAAGGACAATGAGTCAAATACACCATTATTGTAAACATTGTTTGTTTATTAAAACTTACTAAATTATATCAACCTAAAAACTAAATGTGTGTTGACCAGTTTCCATTTTTTATGCGAGTTCTTGATATTAATTTGTAACTAGTTTAGCTAAGGTAAATTAATTATAGAGGATGTGAATCTACTGTCTGATGTTTCACGTCCTCATTCAGACTTTTATTTTGTGGTCACTTCCTGTTTAGTCCCTTCATGTTCACACCCCTTCACTAACTACTGGTAATCAGTTTAACTTGCTTTCAGTCTATGTATCTCACTCTATTTAAAAATTAATAATTTAGTGCAATACATTTTTGTATCTGTAGTTTATAATTTACAAATTAATATGAACTTGTTTTGCAAGTACAAATCTTGTACATTTGTGGATCTCGTGTTGTGCATTTGCAGATTTCATCCTTAATATAAATCTTCTCATACGCACAAATCTTGATTAAAAATTTCACGCATATAATAATTGTAAATCAATGTAAATCAAATCTGTACACGTATCTGAATATTTGTGCAAAATCACATTTGTTATTTTTTGTATACAAAGTCATTCTCTCAAGTACAAATTTTGTTTTGCAAGTAGAACTCTTGATTTACACATTTCTGGATCTTTAGTTCATCATCTTTGGATCTCATCCTGTGGATGCAAATCCTGTCAGCCACACAGATCTTTTTTGCACTTTCCTCTTGCGGGAGGGGGAAACTTCATGCACTTAATGTAAACAGGATAGAGCTAACAGGCTTGCAGGACCTCCAGTGTCATCCTGGCTGGTCAGTTCATATTTAACAAACTAAACATCCTGATAGAGTATGGAATTAGCATTACCATGTCAATCGATCTTTATTGTGGCTTAATTGAGAAAATGCCAGCTATGCAGCAATACTAGCATGATAGCGTTAGCCACTGAGCTTGGAGGAGGCTAGTTAGCATGTAGCTGCCTGCTAACATTAGTTCATGTGATATTTCTGTGATAGTTATGAATGGGTATATAAGTGGCTCAGCTGATGAAAGTGTCGCTGCTTCAGGTTCGTCTTGATAGTTGGGCAGATGCATCAACAAATCCTTTTATACCAAATAACAAAAGAAGATACAATTGTTTTACTGTCTTTAGACAATAAAAGCGCGTTTATTTAATAGAGCTACAATATCAATTCAACGAGGGTTGACATAGAGTTATTCATCGTTTTAAGATAAATAAACTTCAATAAGTAATTCAGAGTACGTTTGCGCTCGTAACGCTTGACACTAACTGGAGCAGTTAGGACAGTGAGAATTAAGTGTCACTAGGTGGCAGTGTAGGGCACAAAATGTTTTTCTACTTTTTACGATTCAGTCTTTCGTATGCAGTTCACAATGTGCTCATTTGTGTTAAAGCACTAATTGCGCCTCACTTCTTGAGATTCTAACAACAAATACTAGTTTCATAATTAACAGTTAATCTATACCTTCTGCCCCTAATGGGACATAACGGAATGATCTGTTTTCTTTTAATATTTACTATAGGCATTTAGTATTACCAGATACACTCAAACTACTAAACATTAATTAATAATAGTAATTTAGTCTACATTGTTATTTTTTGTTTGTTTTTTGAATACATATTTTTGACGAATATGTCAAACTGTTTTTTTTTTTGTTGTTGTTGGGGTCAAAGAGGATTTTATGAAGCTACAACCACATCTCAAATCCCAATTCTTTGCTGGAAGGCCAAGGCCTCTGTTTCTCTGCACTACAGTTATCTATGTTACAATTCTGCATAGCTCTTCTCTGTACATTTGTCATATCTATTTATAATGTTTTATTGTTGTTTACAAATGCAAACCAAGGATTCAACTCTGCTTTTCAGTAGCAATCAATTAGACATATAAAGTACCTTAATTTAATAATTAAATACATAAATACTGATAAACATAAAATCTAACCTTTGTCATCTTGGTGATAATGTAATGTAATGTTACTTTTTTATATTACAAAATACTACTGTATTCGCTATGACCTTTATAACCACACAAATACAGCTGTTAGCTGTATAAAAACACTGAAACAAGTCTATGGTGTATGCAGACGCCTTTTCCTTTTTATTGCTGAATCAAAAGTATAAGAAGTACAGATATTTATACAGTTTATTATTTACATAAGTACAAGTGCTTATGTAAATCTAGTAAATCTTATGCCTGATCGATGTACACTTAAAATTGCATTTTTTTTAAATCTCAGAGACATAGCCAAACTCCGCCACTCCCTCTCCCTCTGCGACGCTGAAAGGCTGGTCCACGACTTTGTCTCCTCCAGGCTGGAATGTGAAGGTTGATGGGGAGCCAGGGAAGTGTCCGGAGAAGAGTAGTGATGTGCTCATGTTTCTGCACCCTCATAAGGATCCCAGCAGCACTGTCTACTTATCCACCAGTGGATCCATGGAAATGCCCCACAATATCCTAAAGAACTCCTCACATCACAAGCTACAACAAGACACCTTTGCTCCACATGCACTTATCGCCTCTACCACTCCAGAACCAAACTCCACACAATGGGGGAACGCTCTGCCTGAGAACCTGAGGGCACCACAGACTGTGGACTGTTTTAAAAAATGGTTAAAGAATATTCTGTTCAGAAAAGCATTTTAGAGTGATCATTACTTTTTATTTATAAATTATGCTATGTTGTTTTATGTTTTATATGTTTCTATGCTTTACATATTTTTTATGTTTTATTCTTGCTTTTAATCTGCTTGTGTAACCCTTTGAGATTTGTCAACAAACGTAAAGTGCTGTATAAATAAAATGAATTATTATTATTAATATTACTTAGTGGCCATTATATACAAATACTTTGTAGATGTTTTGGAGGCCATTTGTGGTTCAAGTCTTAACATTTAATTTACTTTGAAAATATATAGAGGAAAACTACCCTAATTTCAACAACTGTCCTTTAGTGTCACAACAGTTGGAATAGGGGCAACAAACGACTGGAGAAGTAATTGCCACAAATCAAAAACTAATGAAAACATTTGAGAAGTAATTAGGTTAATTTGCAATAGATCAATAACATGACTGGGTATAAAAGGGAATTTTAGAGAGGCACAGCCTCTTGAATGCAAAGAAAAATGTTCCTCAACATAACATTAAGAAGACTACAAAGTGCATAATGGACAAGGCCAAAGGTCAAAACTGGATGGGCATGATCCCCTTCAGTGGGCACTGCAATAAAAACAGCCATGTTTCTCTTCTGGTCATCAATGCATGGGCTCAGGAACACTCCCAGAAATCACTGTATGTGAACACAGTTCACTCTGCAATCCACAAATATAAGTTAACGCTGTATCATGCAAAGAAGAAGCCATATGTGAAAACTATCCAGAAACAGCGCCGTGCTCTCTGGGCCAAAGCTCATTTAAAAGGGTCTGAGGCAAAATGGAAAACTGTTCTGTGGTTAGATGAATACAAATAAAAATTTGTTTTGCAAAACAGGGACACTGTGTCCTGTGGACTAAAGAAGAGAGGGACCATTCAGCTTGTTATTATCAGATAGTTGATATGCCTGCATCTCTAAAGGTATGGGGGTGCTTTAGTGTCTCTGATATGGGGAGCTCACGCATCTGAAAAGGTCCCATGAATAGCTATAACTCATTTAAGACCTTTAATCTTAGCCTTTCACACCCAAACCGGAAAACTCAGAAGTCACTATTATTTGTTATCGTGTACCGTCCTACAGTCCCTTATTCAGAGTTTTTGATTGAATTTTCTGATTTTCTATCTGATTTAGTGCTTAGTACAGATAAAGTCATTATAGTGGGTGACTTTAACATTCATGTAGATGCTGACAGTAACTGCCTCACACTGCGTTTAATACATTATTAGATTCAATTGGTTTTCCCAAAATGTAAATGTAAATTCCCTTAACTCTGAGCAGCAATGACTTCATGACTTTCTTTATGAATAAAATTGTAGCTATTAGAGAAAGAATTCACCAGATCCTCCCCCCAAAAATTACAGATAGATCTTCATGTACAGCAGTGCTAGAGTCATCAATAAGGCACAAATCCCTGTTAGACTGCTTTTTACCCATAGATCTCTCTGAGCTAACTTCAATTATTACCTCATCTAAACCAACAACCTGTCTGCTAGACCCTATTTCAACTAAGCTGCTCAAGGAAGCTTTACCCTTAATAGATACGTTCATATTAGATATCATCAATCTATCTTTAGAAACAGGCTATGTACCACAGGCCTATAAGGTAGCTGTAATTAAACCACTACTTAAAAAACCCTTTCTTGACCCAGGTGTCTTAGCCAATTACAGACCAATATTTAATCTCCCCTTTATTTCTAAAATAATTGAAAAAGTAGTTGCAAAACAATTATATGATCACCTTCATAGCAATAATGTGAATGAATTAATGATTTAGAGTTCATCATAGTACAGAAACAGCACTGGTAAAAGACACCAACGATCTTCTCATGGCCTCAGATAATGGACTCATCTCTACACTTGTTCTGTTAGATCTTAGTGCTGCCTTTGATACCATTGATCATAAAATTTTATTACAGAGACTAGAACATGAAATTGGGATTAAAGGAACTGCACTAGGTTGGTTTAAATCTTATCTATCTGATAGATTTCAATTTGTTCATGTTAATGATGAATCCTCCATGCACACAAAGGTCAGCTATGAAGTTCCACAAGGCTCTGTGTTAGGACCAATACTTTTACTTTATATATGTCTCCTTTAGGCAACATTATTAGAAAACACTAGCAGTGGAAATTAGAAAATTTCCATTTCTATGCTGATGATACCCAGCTATATTTATCCATGGAACCAGATGAAAAAAAATCAGTTAATAAAGCTTCAAGCCTACAAGACATAAAGGTCCCACAATTTTTACTTCTAAACTGAGACAAAACTTAAGTCATAGTATTTGGGCCCAAAAATCTCAGAGATATGATGTCCAACCATATTGTTACTCTAGATGGCATAAGTCTGGCCTGCAGTACTACTGGAAGGAACCTTTGAGTTATTTTTGACCAGGATTTGTACTTTACCTCACATATAAAACAAATCTCTAGAACAGCCTTCTTCCACCTACGGAACATTGCCAAAATTAGGAGCATCCTGTCTCACAATGATGCCGAAAAGCTAGTCCATGCATTTGTTACCTCTAGGTTGGACTACTGTAACTCCCTACTTTCAGGATGCCCCAGTAACTCCCTAAAGAGCCTGCAAATAATCCAAAATGCTGCAGCAAGAGTGCTGACTGGAACTAGCAAGAGAGATCATATTTCACCTTCACTAGCTTCTCTCCATTGGCTTCCCATTAAATCTAGAATAGAATTTAAAACCCTGCTTCTTACATATAAAGCTCTGAATGGTCAGGATCCATCATATGTAGAAGACCTCATAGCATCATATCATCCCAGTAGACCACTTCGCTCTCAGAATGCAGGCCTACTTGTGCTTCCCAGAATTCCCAAAGGCAGAATGGGAGGTAGAGCCTTTAGCTATCAAGCTCCTCTCCTGTGGAACCAGCTCCCGGTTCAGATTTGGGAAGCAGACACCCTCTTTACTTTTAAGTCTAGGCTCAAAACCTTCCTCTTTGATAAAGCTTATAGTTAGTTCTAGTTATGCTGCTATAGGCTTAGACTGCTGGGGGACCCACCTCCTCTTGTCACTCTCTCCCTGCTCTCACCCCACAATTGTCACCACTGTATGACATTAACTCTCTATGTTTTCTCCCGTAGTTGTCTTTCTCCTTCTCTGTCCCCCTCTCACTGTCCCTCTCTGCAGGTGTCCCTCAGCATTGAAGCTGTGTGTTTCCAGCGTGCAGCTACTGGTCCTACTAACCTGCCCGATGTTTTGTTGTTGCTTTTGTTGCTCTTTTTCTTTTCTCTCTTCACTTTCCACTCACCCCAACCGGTCAAGGCAGATGGCCGCCCACCGTGAGCCTGGTTCTGCTGGAGGTTTCTTTGGAGTTTTTCCTCTCCACTGTTGCCTATGGCTTGCTCCAGTTGGGTTCTCTCTATACATTTTTATAGTCTTGACTTTATTCTTTAAGTGCCTTGAGATGACTTTGTTGTAAATTGGTGCTATATAAATAAAGTTGAATTGAATTGAAAATTGAATTGAATCCTGAAAAGTACATAGATTTTAAAGCAACATATGCTCCCATCCAGCATATGCTCACAACAGCATGGCTTCGCAGGAGAAGAGTCCGGGTGCTGAACTGGCCAGAGAGTCCAGACCTTACACCGATAGAAAACAACACCAACAAAGGCCCAGAACTGTTGAGCAGCTAGAATCCTGCATCAGACAAGAAACTGTGTTACTGCTGATAGCGTTGTATTCCCTGCGCCTGTGTTGTAATCTGTTATCTGGACGTGGATATGCATTTGCAACTATGTATCTCTATTCTGTAGAACGACAACCATAAAGTCGACTACAGGTTTGGACGGTATGCAAAAAGCTGAGGGTGGGAAAGGCTTCGACATATTGCCCTCAGCAGTGACGCTGACCACAGGTATTTACTCACAGTTAACTAGTATTATTTTCTGTAATATGGTATTATAGAAAGTGTTTTTGGTGTCTAAAGGCCGTGTTCCCACTGATGAAGCGACACTCCCGCTGACACTACGGCACAGAGGCCGGGCCAAGCGCTGCACTTAGCGGACACACTGCTGGCCAGGTAATGTTAGTCCCCATGACAGTAGCCAACATCACCCACCGCTCTCCAGCCGCCAGCATTTTTTAGTGTAACTGGGTTTGTTAGGATTTCTCAGATAAATCGCGATAACTGTAATGTTAGTATAATTGATAACACTCTGGGGAAAGAACAATGCTCCCACCGATGTCGACTCATTCCCCTTGAACACTACAGTGTCAAATGCCGCATTCAGCCCAGATGCTGATAGTTAGCTTCAAGGGAAATTTTAAAGAGAAAACGGAGATCTACTGTATGTCCGTATGGACATATCCACACTCCCCTGCCCAACTATCAAGGCGAACCCAAGGCAGCGACACGGTCATCAGCTCAGCCATTTATCACCCACACATGTCCTTTGGGAATGAGCTTTTAAGATCTTTGCTCTCTCCAGCCCAGAGGTGGAGGCTGCATTCAGCCTGTCTGGTCTGTTCCATGGTGCTCAAGAGCATCCTTAACTCTACCCCATAACCACCTGCCTCACTTGCAGACTCGCTATTAACTCAAATAAGTCTTGCTCATTCTATATTCCAACTACTACTACTATTCTCCTTTAGGCTTATCCCGTGAGTTCATGGTCGCCACAGCAGATCATTGTCCACATAATGATTTTGCACAGTTTTTACGCCAGACTGACGCAATTTCTACCGGGCTTGGACCGGACAGCTGGGGAGGGGAATGGGCTGTTAGGGGTTCAGTGCCCGGACACTTCGACATATAGCCAGGGCTGAACCACTCACCCTGTGGTCCGTAAGAAACTGCCTTTACCAACTGAGCTATAGCCGCCCCCTTGCTCATTCTATACTCCAAATCCAACCAATTTATTCTCCTCATAGACACAACAGCATCTAGCAAATCAGATGGCCTAGTACATCTCCATCCTGCTTTTGCCAACTATCTTCTTTTTTACATAAACTTCTTTAACTGAGCACTAGTGTCTGGAATGTTATTGGGTCCAACCTTAAAACGTACCCTGTACAATCACGCCATGTAAGTTGTTGTGAGATGAAGCGCCAATTTCTGAGGAATGCGTTCAGTTGGCTGCAGTTGTTAGAATAGATTACCTGAATAGCTTTTGTTAAGTTTGGCTATAAAGTTTAATTAATTCAAAATTAATAAATGGTCTGTACTTATATAGCGCTTTTCTACCTATTGGCACTCAAAGCACTTTGCACTGCTTCTTAGTCACCCATTCACACTCACACACTTATTACCAATGGGGGAGCTGCTACGTAGCTGACTAATGCTCATCAGGAGAAACTAACTTGGGGTTCAGTGTCTTGCTCAAGGATACTTTGACATGTGACCAGAGGAGCTGGGGATTGAACCAACAACTGAGATTGGTGGACAACCGCTCTACCTTCCTGCACCACAGTTGCCCCTGATAGCGATGGATTGAAGGAAAGACAGCCCTCCTCCACTTTGTCACGCTTTTTAGAATTGTGCCATAAAGTCAAAACTCAGACTGAAACTCACCAGCAAAAAAGCCGAGGGATCCACATATAACACCAACACCTTTCTCCATCTCGACAGCTCGCCATCTCCATTGCAGCCCCTGACTCCTACCCAACACACAAACACACAGTAGCCCAGCCCAGCCTAGCATAGTAGAGAATTGAAGAGCTAAGTACTCATAAATCAGCAGCTTTTCCCTGCTGATTTTTCCTGGATGCAGACACACACAGAGACATGAATGGGAGTGGCATATTAAGGGGTCAAGCTAGTCTGCAGAGGAAAGGAGGACAGTGCTTGTAAATCTCCTCAAAGTGTATATATAAGTTGTAAGATGTGGTGTTCAGAAATAAAAGAGAACTCCTGAATACATATTTATACAATTCATGAATAACAGAGGAGAGAAGGACAGTGATTTTGCTTAAATTCATCTTTAATTTATTTGAATGTACAGCAGTGTTATTTCGGCCATACACTACTGTATTTGAGTCATGATAAAGTGGGACCAGTAGACCCCTAGCCTCTATTAAAAGTACTAATTCTGCCAATTGAATTTAAAGGGAAACACATGCTTGGAAAGAGGTGGTAGCGCACATGACAGCCCCTCAGCCAGGGGTTACCCAGTCCACATCCATCTAAGATCTTTTACACTAATCTTGGAGCCCATTGCATGTAGTGTTGTGTAATAGGTGGCGTACACCCTGGACAGATCACCGGTCTATCAAAAAGCTACACATAGAGACAGACAACCATTCACAGTCACATTCAAAAGCTACAGGCACTGTTGGTGACAATGGTGACAGTGTTCAGTTGATGTAATCGATCTTTTATGGAGCGAGTTTCTGACCACAGTGGTGGAACGAAGTTCCCGGTCTCGTTGTAAACAAACCCCTGATCGGACCCTCTGTGGATGTTGTTTAATGTTTTATGTTTAATGACTCCAATGTCCGATGGGAGGATATGGTTGTTGAGCTCCATCAGCAGCAGGTCCACCACCAACAGCCCCCAGAACACAGCCGACACCCGGGAAATACCGCAGCACAGCATCCAGACAGCGTCGATGGAGACAGATGTTAGCTTGTATCGACTAATACTAGCCCCAGGCAAACACTGGCAGAGTTAACACGGTTGGCTAGCAACCAGCTACAAAGGCAACAGCCCAATAACAGCAGCAGGTAGAATTTATCAAAGCACGATGTCAAATTCAAAATGGGAAATTGACAGGCGCTAAATGGTAAAGCTCTATGTAAGGTTCAGAAAACCAACTACTAGAGCAAATTATAGATAATCAAGCAACTGTCAAATAACATTGATATAGCGCATTTGGCCTGTGTCCTCTCACCTTCCAAATAAAATCTGCCCCTCTCCTTTCAATCCCACCTTCAAATTTCAAACAACCACATAAAATGGAAATTCAAGTTATTGTTTTTTTATTTTATGAATTTAAATTAGACAAAAAAATGTCGCTCTTTGTTTCTAGTGCAGAGATTTTTTTTTCTGTACTGTTTTAAAGTATTTATTGCTGTTTGCTTCCCTTGCTGTTATTTATTTATATGTTATCAAGTGATCTTCTCCACCCCTACACCACTTTTGTTGTATGCTTCCGTTTACATTTAAAAGGGTCATCAATGTAGTTCAACTCCATTTTTTCACAAGCCACACAACACAATACAACACAACACAACACCAGCATCAAATTGGGATCTTCTGTGATTGTTCTGACATCTTCTTCATCTCTTAGGCATGGCCTCTTCAATATGAGAAAAACCGCACAGTACCTTTCTGAATATGCAACCACACTCAATGTGCAAACACTGGCCATATTATGTATCGGCTACTGCATTTCCCTGCCAGCGGGGCTACCAGCATGCACAATCAAGCTCCTTTTGTTTGCTTTGTACCCTAAATCTAAGTCTCAGCCAAGTGACTAAATGTGAATATAAAATGTAATTTCCGAACAACAAAATCGAGGCCATTGAAAATACTCAGTGGCTATTTACTTTGGAAAAAGCCTAGCCACAGTGGCTGATCAGCAAACTAGATAATGTCAAGCCCTGGTTCCTATTTATTCGAGCCATGTTGTGAATATAACTATAACATAAATGTTGCAGGTTATTGCTTTAATACATTTCACCTCGCTGACCCTGCACCCACCTACTCACGCTGCCTCTCAGTCTGACTCTCCTGAAACAAATACCATCTGCTGCGTTCACCAACAACTGTCTTGTCTGTCCACTTGTCTTCCGATGTGTATGAGCGTGAGGAAGAATTAGCGGCATCTTGTTCTCTTGTTCCTGTCTGTCTAGTGCTGGGGCTGTGATCTGACAGCACAGCAGCCTGGTACATGACATGTATGCATTCCTAGTTGTTCTGCTGTTATTAGTACAATGCAAGGTAGCTGGCATCATTCTTGTAGGGTAACGCTCTGTTCACTCCCAGCATAGCTGACAGAAAGCTTCTGGAGGTATGTACAGTGAGAGAGACAGTAGAAAGGGACACAAGGCAGACGAAGGATAATACAAGTTTGGATAAGAAACAGAGACAGAACAAACAAGGGAAATGGAATAAAAGACGTGAAAAGACACGAAAGAAAAGAAGGAAATAAATAAGGGGATTGCTAACAATACGAGGCGTAAGCGTAAAGGGGATGGGGGAGTCATATATTTGATGGATGGAGGGATGTCGAGTCAACCACAAACTGAATATCAGACAGAGCCAAGTGGAAGGCTTCCGCGTGCTTCTTGCAACACGTCAGATAATTAAAAATGATATTTATTGGCACTGATAAACACTCTTCCTCTCTCTGTTATTCTCTCTCATTCCATCTTAAACTATCCCCTGGGTAGAGTTGGCAAGGGAGGATGATCAGAAGCAGAGACCATTGTTTTCTCATTCCAGTGTCACCCTCTTTCACCATTCTCCCATCTCCCTTCATTGTTGTAAATAGAAATGTCTGTCTGCTGCTACCGTGGCAACCAGTGCGCACACAGGTCACTTCTGCTGCATGCCCGCCACCCAGCTGACGACGATACTTAGGGGAGGAGGAGAGTGATGTTGAAGTGTCAGACTTGTTTTTGTATGGGGGGGGGTTGGGGTATGTAAGTGTCTGGAAATTGAAACATGTTACTGTGCTGTTATTTACTAGGTGCCCCGTCTCACAAAATCATTGAAAGAGTCCTGAAATATCCCTGCAGCTGTTTTTCAAACCCTTGTCCATTACAATACAAGCTAGCTTTGTAGCTGGAGCTTTGTTTAGTAAGTAACAACCCCACAACTGACCCTATCAAACATATTACACACAGGTACTTCAGAAGGCACAGACCTGTGTATATAAGGTCCCACAATTCACATTGCATGTCTGGACAATACCCCAAGCCATAAAGTTCAACTAACTCTCTGTAGACCCCCATAATAACATTTTGTGGTAAGGCGCAGATCAGGTCAAGTGTATAAAATCATTTTTTAAAGCTTGGAATGTTACCAGGAGCACAGTGGCCTCAGGAAATGGGGAACCACTTGTCTTCCCAGGGTTGGAGATCAGCAAACTGAGTAACCAGCCAAGAAGGACTACTGTCAGGGAACCTTTGCAGACTGTTCTCTGCAGAGACGGGCAGAGAGACCGATGTCTCTGCAACACTCCATCACTCAGGCCTGTGGGAGGCTTCTCAACAGCAGAAAAAGAGAGACCAAGCTGAATTCAAAGAAGGATGATTGTAGTTATTACAGAGAGGCTCTTCAAAAAAATAAAAAATAAAAAAAAATGCTCCAGACTGCATTAGATATAAGCTTGGGGTAATGGTTAACCTTTTAGTGTGGCTATGATCCAAAGCATACAACCAAGACACAAAATGCTTGAGTGACTTCAGTCTCTAATGGAGTGTTCTAGTTAAAACCCAAACTTAAGCTGCATCAGATTGGATGGAATGTGTCTGTGAATTACCATCTGCAAGGGTCTCCACAGTTTCTGTAGGGTTTGAGAGGACCTGCTCGGACAAATGAGACTTACCTAAGAAGACTCAGAGCTGTAACAACTTCTACAAAGAACTGAATGATTGGTCTGAGTAAGTGAGAAGCTTCACTTTATACGCAAAATTGACTTAAGTCATTTTTAGTTTTCACTTTGTCACGACTTAGGTTGGGAAATCAGAAGAAAAGTTTGCAGTGGGCCAAGACATTGGACTTTAGATGACTGAAACAAAGTCCCGGGAGACAATCACAGATATCTGCCAAAACTAATCAGTCGAATTCCATGGATTTGTCAGGCAAATCGTTTTTTTAGTTTTTTTTTTAGAACAGTTCAACTTGCAAATTTGATTGAAGCTAGTCTATAATAAACCAGCTTCTTTTTCTCAGGTCAATTTTCTGTTCCTAATGTACTATTCCTTCTAACTTTACATCCCCCTCTTTTGCAAAATCTGTTGCCATAGTTTAATACTATGTTTTCGAACGCAGAAGCTTCTCAAAAGCTCTCAGCCAAACAGATCCATGAAAGTGGCTGTCCACAATCACATGAATTCAGAGCATATAAACAGGTATATTTTGTCTAATCAGCCTGCGGTCTTTCTTACCTTTTCCTCAAATTACTCCTTGATGGTTGCCAAATGAATTGTGCAGCCAACCACCACATAAATGCACACCGTTAAGCACTCAAGAATTCTGTGATCCCCATTAGCATTCTTCCCGCGTACAACTTAATTGGGTTTTCCATTAGAATACACTGGCTCTGGTGGTAATGAGTAGAAATGGTAGTGGCACAAAGAGGCTTTTTGCCGGAAATTACGCGATGCGGTAATTTTCCAAGCATTTTCATACAGCCTAATTGTTATGAAGACAAATTCATAGACAGTATCAAAGCAGCCAGAATGTGATTTAGGGGGAGAACAGCAACTGATGTCTGTGTTTTGTTACTGGTGTAATGTTACTGATGGATTTCAAAAATTAGACATTTCTCTGCATTTATTTCGGTGCTACCTGAAGTTTCAAGTCCACGATGATAGAAGACTTGCTGTTTAGTAGCAGTGTTATGTTCTCTGTCTTTCACTCTTTTTTTTCTCACACACCATAAACACTCGGACACACACACACACACATGCATATGGCTGGACCGGCAAAGTGTGATGAGATGACAGCAGGCCCCAGGCTGTCTCTCTTCCTCACTGATGTGAGAGAGAATGCAAGAATTAGTGTGTGTGTGTGTGTGTGTGTGTGTGCTGAGGCCTGGGCAGATGACACTTAGATGGCCAAGTGAGACAGGCGCAGCTAGACAGGCGTCAAAAAACACTCTGTCCCCTTCAGTGTGCGCAAACACTTGACACACACAGGTGTACATGCACAGACAGGGAGATTCGGACACGCAAACACACATGCATCGCTAGACGTGTGCAACATGAGACCTACACGTTTGTGCACAAACACATATCAAGACCCAGTATTTGTGCATGTAATGATGTTTTGTCAATGAGGACAAATCTAAACCGTGAATACAGTTCGTGCTGGTCTGAAATATCTCAAACATTTTGATAGCATGTGTGTTACACTGCAGAATGTGAGGCCAACAGACTCTGTTAGGCTTTCTTCCTCTCCATCATTTCTATTTTGTTTGTTTTTTTTCGCTCCTGCTCATTCTCTTTTCACCACCCCACCACCACGTCCTGCATAATGAGCCTGAATCCTTTTGGGCTCCATCCAGGAAGGCAGGGAGGCATGTGGAGCCTGACTAGAGGAGGAGAAGGTGGAGGGGTGTGGGGCAGAAGCAAAAAAGAGACAGGCATTAGGGAGGAGAACATGGACGGACAGGATGGTGAAGCACGAACTAACTAAGTATGTTTACTCAAGTACTGTACCTAAGAACAATTTTGCTGTACTTGTACTTTAAGTATTTTGATTTTAGGCTACTGTTATTTCTATTTCACTCCATTTTAGTACTTTAATTCCACTACATTACTAAATTTCTTCCGTTACATTTTGCAGACAAATATTCTCAACACAAAATCTAATCTGCGCATAATAATGCATAATACATTATTTATCAATTAACCACTGGTCAGTACATAAATTGGGTCAGTACTTTGAGAGGTTGTTTAAAAAAAAGGATTATACTTGTACATTCATACATTCAACAGAATCACATTGGACACTATTTAATATTATAAAAAAATATTTATTTTCCCAAACAAAGTACTTGTACACTTGTACATTTTAAATAACATACTTCAACTATAGCAAGGAAATTTAAAGTTGTAAAGTTCTACTTGTAGCTGTAGTGAATACTTGCACTTTTACCCGAGTATTGAGTTTGCGTACTTCTACCACCTCTGGCTCACAAACCTAGACATGGAGCCAAGTAGCATTTAAAGCAGGAAATACAGTAGAAGTGTTTTGGATGACTAAGGAAAAGAAGAACGAGTGTGTTTTCATGATTCTGATTAAACACATAATAATTTCTACTTTATGAACAAACATGGACATAAACTTTAAAGCTGCTTTTATTTCTGTCCATCCTGTTTCCCCAGATAGTTTCCCCTCCTCTACATTACTGCAATGATGCAATAATATGAACTAGCTATTACAGTAATGCTGCTGCTTTTACTGCCCCATCACATCAGCTTACTAAGCACAAAACTGATTCACTTTGTTTGGTGTTGCTATCAGTTAAAAGAATGTAAAGTGCTCACCTGTGTTTTTCCCACTTTTAGCTCATCTAGAGGCTTTCTGTCTGTCATTGTGACCTCAGCTCCTTTAAGGAAGTAGAAATATCAGATTTCTGGGAATTATCTATGGTTTGCAGATGTCAGAATGCCCATATCTGCCCATATCACATCGTCCGAATGTATAACTAAATTGCGTTCACTTCATTTCTGTGATGTGCATAATAGGTGCCAAAGGTTGTGACATTGGTCACATTTAATGCAATTCTGGTTTTAATTCCCTCCGCAGAGTTATAGGTCAAGTAAAAAGAAGATAGATGAGTAATGCCTCTTCTAATGTCTAACAGTTCTATTTGCTAAAGACAACATCCACAGAAGGATGTAAAAACCATTCCCAGTGACACTGTGACAAACCGCAGCTGCTTTTATGTATTTTTATGCCAAAATAGAGCCATAATAAATTTATCACTGAAGTCTATTAAGTGCAACTGATCGGAAATCACCTGAGAACTATAAAGATGCAGTGAAGGAGTACAGTCCCTCTAAGACACATTTCACTTCTGTTGTTGTTTTCCCCCTCTGTTTTCCCTTGTTTCTCCTCTGCTCAACAGAGCAAAGTGCTTTTAATTTGCCTCTTTGTGAAGACGTCCCGTTTCCCATTTAAACAAGTATCTCGATTGGCTCGCTAACCCTCTGCAGAACGGCAGCAAACAGTTCAACACCCTCTGCTCACTTTTTTAATGGCCTACCCTACTCAGCTCCATCCCCGATTTTTATTTCACACTGGAGACGAGCGAAGCGTCTCCTCAGCATTTCCACCACTCCTCTCTTCAATCTCTTTGCGCTTAATTCCCCTTTAACTGTGTTCACTGGAGTCGTTAACTGATTAAGCAGTTTAATTAGGCCACACAGTGGAGACACACCGAAGACACAGCCGTGAGTTCCAAATGCAAGTGCAACAAAATGACTGGAGAGAGATTTTTTTTTATGACAACAAATGGGGATTTATAAAATCATTACATCTGAAATATTGCCGTTGCAAGGTGCTTTACATTTTTTTTGTCGCCAGTGTAGCATTGTTTTTAGATCAAAGGTGGAAAAAGTAGTATTGCATTATCAATGGGTTTATGAAAAGTTTCTCTGTTGAAATGTCTAACACGCAACTGTCAATCCATATCACTGAGTTGATTCCAACTCATTTCTAAATTTATGCTCCTTAACAATTCATTTTATCTTCCTTTAGAGAAATTTTAATTAAAGCTGATTATAAGTTCACTCTGTAGTGTTTTGTGTTTAGAGTTTTATGCATCCACATGATATGAATGGTCTTTCAGAGCCTCGCGTAGTAATGTCATTTTGTTAAACACCTACAAACCCCCTTTTCCAGAACGGTTTGGGCATTTTGAAACATGTACATCACAAAAAGAGAGTATGCAATGGTTTGAAAAGAAAAATGGTACGGGGTTGGAAATAGTATAAAGACCATATATGACAAAGTTGTGAAGAAACAACAAAAGACTGGAAAGTTGTGTCACACAAAAAATTACAATCACTGTGAGAAAATGTGTGTTTGAAATTCCATTGAAATATGCATTTTCTTTCTTTACATTTACAATACGTATTAACCAGTGGCAAACCTAAAGTCTGTATGCAAAAATGTGTCGTGACATATGGAAAATACAATAGAATATGAACCACACCACACTACATATACTGTAGCACAATACATGTTGAAGTGTCCTTGGGCAAGACACTGAACTCCACGTTGCACGGTAGCCACCGCCATCGGTGGGTGTGAATGGGTGAATGGGAATCAACATTGTAAAGTGCTTTGGATAAAAGCGCTAAATAAGCGACTATTTACCATTTACCACGAGCTAAGTTAGCTCGTGTTAAATGTCAAAGTAAGCAAAAGAAACATTGTGATACCAGTGGAAGTTCTGTTATTAAACTGTGCCTTCACCACATTTACAGCTACAGTAGCAACATTTAGCTAAAGCTATTTAGTTTATGATATTTAATTATTATCTCCACTGTTCCACTTACCACTATCTTGCTTTTTTCTCCTCTGCTGCTCCCAGAATAATAACTCGTCTTATTTTTCGTCACCTGGTTTTCCTTGTTTTCCTTGTTTCATTGCTACTTGCAACGGAGTGAGAGTCGGGGTCCTCTCGGGGAGGTCGGTAACTGGTAGTGCAAACTTTGCACACAGCCAGTAATGTACATAGTTTAACCTTTGACAGCTCTGGGGGGCCAGGGGCCCCAAACAGTTGCCTGCTGGCACTGAGTGCCTCTGGTCCCAACTTCTCTGGAAACAGGAGTTCTAGTCATAGTTGTAATATTAGTTCCCCCTTCATTCATTTTTGTTTTGGTACAGATGCGTATGCCTTCTTATGATCTGAGTGGTGTTTCACATCCTTAAATGCAGTTTTTTGCATCATTCGGTCAAACATCTATAAAGATTCTCACATTTCTTCACATGTAGTACACCCAGTAATGACTGTTTCCCAAGGCACACACGGAAAATAAGTTTGTGTTAGTCCAGTGCAGTCTGGCTGCTGGCCCTCTCACACCTCCAGCAGGGGTCTGGCCTCAGTGAATACAGTGCTATTATAGGTGAGATATCCTGTGTGGGCCCACAAGCATGGAACTGGATTACAAATCAGCCTCCTGCTGAGGCACCCGACCGGGGGGGGGGCAAATAAATAACACAGCTTCCCTGCAGCCAACCTTCACGCAGGCCTTTCCTGCAGTGCTACTGCATTAAACATCTTTAAATGAAAACAAGAAAACGTGCCACATACTCACACTCATGGTAATTGTATGGGTTGTATATTTTGTTTTTTTAATTGTGCCCGACTTCAGCCTTTTTGGCTTTGTGAAGTCTACACTGATTTATCTTTGTGGAGCTTTATACTCTCCATGTATTCCTCTTTTTGGGGAATCCATCTCAAAAGCAAAACAGCCTTTTGTATTTGAAAGAAAAAAACATCGAACAACCGAACAAAGCGCTGACATCGTCCTCAACTGACGGCAGCCTTACCAATACTGTACACAGTCCTGCCGTTACACTAATGATTTTGTTTGCCTCAAATAAATTACATGCATTAATTGGGAGACAGAAGGAGTCTTGGAAACAGTAGCTGGTTTAACCTTTGACCCTCTAAGTGGGAGCAAGTCTAGGTCAAGACGATTCACAGCTGGTTTGGTAACAATAGCAACCCTCTTGGAAAAAAAGACACAAGATGACATGTAGAGGAATATTATGAGGTGTTCACAGGTGTAGGCATGCAGCCCTTGACTACTGTATTTTAATAATCTTTTCAGAGTTGATTGGAGTCTTCTATTGTCTTCATAGTGTAGGTTTTGGCCAGGATACTGTTCTATCAGTAACTGGACTTTCCAGGTAAAGTTGTATTTTTATTGCAACCCTTTAAAGGGATTCATTGCACTCAGGTTGTCTCCATCTAAGTAACTATTTTATTTTGAAAATGAGTTCAATGCACCAGTTGTTTTAGGTGACTTATGTTAAAGAGGGTGAATCTTCATGCAATCACTTATTTTAAGTTTAATATCTTTTAAATAATTGAAAATACCTTAGTATGGTCAATTTTCATTGTGACATGAAAGAGCTTGTTTTTTTTTTCATGATTTAATGTTGTGAAAACCTTCCAAGAAAGGTGATTATTTTTATTCCCAATGAACATAGTTCATTACAAGAAAAAAACATGCAATATAACATCAAAGTGACAATGGAAGCCAGATCATTTAATACAAATGACTCAAACATCTCTCTTAGCAATTTACAGTATAATAATGTGGCAGGGGTAGAGGGAAAAAGCTTCCTATTTCAGTTGATCTTAACTGGGTACAGTAAATAAAATTACTTATTTAATACTATAAATATTCATAATCGATATACAAACATTATTCAGTCATTAAAATACAGTTCATAGAATTAGTTTACAAGTCAATAGAAGTAAATATTTGCAGCTAAATCTTGCTTTTCTCAACAGAAAAAATAATTATCACCCTTTTTGACCCACCACTGTGTTTGAATTCTGAAGTTTTTTTTTTTTTTCAGTATTCTATTATCTTTAAATTTTTTATCTATTTTCTTGAAATTCTGATGTTAAGCTTAGGTTTCTGCATTTAGCATTTACATTCAAACAATGAAGGGGAATTCTAAACCACATTCTAGTCAAAATTGTTATTTTAGAGTTAGAAATTTGAGAAAAAAGTCAGAACTAAATTTATTATAGCAAGTCATAATCAAACTCAGTGGACTAATAAAGAGGTGATTCCTAATTTTATGCAGTAACCTGCATTTTGGGGAGCACAAGCTAATTTGTCTCATTTGCTCATAATTTGCTTGTAAAAACAAGTGGGTGAACCATGTTATTGAGCCACTTGATGCCACACATTTAAAATAGATGTTTAGACGTGTAAAATCTAGAGTCATTTCTTCCAGATAACACTGGCGTGTAGCTGGTGTTTCCAAAAAGTTGAAGATCGTGTAACATTTTCCCCCGTTTGCTGATTGTACGATTCCTGCTGCATGTTTGATTTCAGCAAAGGCGTTGGGGAGACACTGTAATTTATGGTTTCCATCTTGCTGCAGATGAAAAATAATCAAATCCAAATAAAATGCAAAGAGGATAAAGTGATTATCTAAATGATAGCTGCCGGGTTTGGGGAGTTTCATCTGACAGCTGAGCGCACTGTCTTTATGGACAACAGGAGAATAGAGGGAGGAGGAGGAGGAGGAGGAGGAGGAGGAGGAGGAGGAGGAGGAGGAGGAGGAGGAGGAGAGACAGGAGGAACACAGGCACAAAAGGGTGGTTTAGGGGTAAAATGGTGAAGAGAACAGGGGTGGGGCGCTCTCACATTTGGGCACTTTACAAGAAGAAAAGATCAATTCAGCACACAAAGATCAATTCAGCACACACACAAACACACACACACACACACACACACACAGGAACTCTGACAGCCTGAGACAGAGCATGACATTTAAAAGGAAAAAGCTGACATTGACTCCATCACTGTCACCCCAACTGCCATAAAGCAGCTGCAAATATTAAAACATTTTTCATCTGTGCCGCTCGGGGTTATTGGCACTAGAAATTGTTTTCCTCTCCGTCTGCTTCTGGCCTGCTCTGCCGCAGCCCTCCCCTGAGACCCCCGCCTGTTACCGCCGCCTCACAACATATTGGCAGTTGATGCGAAGCTATCCATGTACACTTGCCACTCACAGAGTCTTTATCGCCTTCCACTCTCCCTCTGCAGCAAAACCCTCCCTCCCTGCCTAATACTCACGCACACACACACGCACACACACACACACACATCTTTACACTCATTCTCGGCTCTCTGGAATAAGTAGTCAGACAATGAAACTACCATTGAATTGCCCAGATAGTAAACACTTCTGTGTGTGTTGTGGGGATGCATGCATGTGTTTAAGATGATGCCGACTACAAAACCACTTTTCCATCATCCCCCTCAACAATCTGATTGATCAGAAGCTTGGCCAGAAGCTTTCTGTGTGTATTTTGTACAAAACTGCCCTGACATGCAAACATCTTTCATGCATGATTTTTTTTTTTTTCCCCCCCAGCATCTCAACATCAGCTCACCATCATTTCTTTTTTTTTTTTTTTTTGCTTGCTGCACAATCTAGCGAGCTTTGAGATACTGATTGCCCCTTGCTTAGGCCAGTGTATGTATATTTTAATGTGTTTTCAAAATGTTTGAAGCCGCTCTGTGATTGAATTATTTTTCCTGACACTTAAAATAGCTCATCACTTGTCACATGAGCCAAGAGTGTACTGTGTGTTTCCAAAATGTATTCAAATGTATTTGCTTTGATTGGGCGGTAAACAGATTGCAAAGTGCTATTCTTTACTTTTCTTTAGAATTCAATTTCTCTATTTCAGAGGAAATTTCACATATCACTGTCTCTTTTTTTTCCCTCTCAACTGTGTTAGATAACAGGTTTCGAATTATGAAACACACCTGAGCACAAAGCTGCCCTTCATCTGTAGACATGGATACAATACTGGTGAGCACAACAGGGGTTCTTCCTTCAAAATGGAGGTATTTGAGAATGGGGCTGTCACTGTTCTTACATTTAATTAGATAAATCAATTAAATAAACGGTGATAAAAAATACATGGGTATATCAACGTAGCATTCCACTCATTCCAGTCCCAGGGTTTGTATAAGGAAGTGCACATATGTGCTATTACCATGTGATCACACGGCTGTAATGATGATGGATCTGTTTTTGGTCATATTCTGGACAAATCATCGTAGATTCTATCCTGCTGATTCAGTAATTGACCTAGCAACCTTTTGGTTTCAAGCTCGCTTCACCTTTAGTCCAGCACTGTTAGGCCTTTTGGCTCCACATACACATGAATAAAGGCAGTCGTCCACGGACCACAGGGTCAGTGGTTCGATCCCCGGCCCTGGCTATATGTCGAAGTGTCCCTGGGCAAGACACTGAACCCCTAACAGCCCATTCCCCTGCCCAGCTATGCAGTGCCGGTCCAAGCCAAGTAGAAATTTGGGAGGGTTGCGTCAGGAAAGGCATCCGGTGTAAAAGCTGTGCCAAATCACCATGCGGACAATGATCCGCTGTGGCGACCCCGAACTCACGGGATAAACCGAAAGGACAAAAAAAACCCAAAAAAACCAAAACCCATGAATAGGGAACGAATCCCACTCCAACAATCAAAAGTTTCATTTCACAGGGATTGTGATGCTCGGAAGAATTTATTAAATGTTTATAGCAGTTTGCCATAGTTTCTCCGTTGGAAACATTTTTTTTTTTTTGGGCTGGTGTGGGCCATGTAAAGTACGCAGAAGTTGTAGTAACACAGTTTGGGTCCTACACCAAAATTCATAGCACAGCACTGTTTAAAGGGGACTTACATGACATGTCCCACCACCACGTGGATCACTTTCAGTGGCCCTTAGGAAACATTCCCTTTGTGTATTTGCACTGTGTTAATGTATTTGGATCCATCCAATTAAGAAAGTTACAGATTGAAGTTATGTATTCAGTTTTTGTTTAGGCACCTCTATTCTCAGTGACACGGGATATACAGGGCCATTTTTAACCTTCTGTTCACAGACAAAAACTAAATTTGGTTAACGTAATTTGGTTCGGTACAACTAAGCTGACTCACTTTCCAGCCTAAATTAATAGTTACAATTTTACTATTTAGAAAACTTTGAAAAGAGCAAGAAAAAGAGCTTTTTTTTTTATCACTTACTGTATTCAAGTGAAGACTGTTAAAAATTAAATTTTAAATAATCTAAGAAAATGTAATTTAAATCAAAATGTCCAAAGCAGCTGTCATAAGCTGAGAGGCGGGGTACACACTGGACAGGTCAGCATTCTGTCTCAGGACTCAATGCAACCATGTGTATTTATTTATTTATTGTTATGATATATATTTTTGCATTTTTGCTTTTATAGACTGTTGATATGTGGTATGTGCTGTAGCCAGTTGGCCATCATCATGTTTTTAGGGTAATGTGACCCTTTTAGGGCCAAACTATTTACTTTTGATGAGTAATCTGCTTAGCCAAAGTAATACGTGAACCACAAGAAAAACCTAGTATATACTGAAGAAAAAAAAGCTATTTGCCAGTATTGGCAAATAATTTTTTTTAAGCCAAAGTAAATACTATTGCAAGACCGTAATTATTGGCTAATGACACTTTTTGTTAGATTAGCAGTACAAGCCTGTGCAGCCTAATTAACCTTTTTCCCTACAACTCACATTACTTCAGACCAAACGAACAGCACAGCCAACATTGCTGTTTCTGTGGCCCTGCATGCTCTCTTTAGGCCTGTGTAAGGTATTTGCTGCTAACGCTCGCCAATGAGAGGCCCAAGCGGTCATATTACAGGCAGCTCCCACTGCTCACACTGTACGTCAGGTATGAACACACGGCAAAATGAGGAGCCTGATTGTTCTGGGAGCAACAGCGCTCATTATTCAACATGCCTCGTCCTCCCTCACTACATGCAAGGCTCCTTCTTTTTCGTCATCCTTTTCTGTTTCTTGTGTTCTTTACAGTTTGTGTGAAGGAAAAAAAGTAGTGACAGGCAAATACATTTTATATCTACAGCATATAAGTTGTATCTAGCTACTGTTTCGTTTTAAACCAGTGTGTGAATACTCACAGTATGCATACAGTACAGTACAGTCTATATGCACACCTTCACACACCATCTACATTTTCTTTCTGATGTTCCACCTTCTGTGTGTGTGTGTGTGTGTGTGTACTCAAACGTTGGCCCTCAGTCTGATGAACTCTGGTTGACCTGTAGAGGAGTTAGGGGGAGGAAAAGGAGGGGGGGTGGAGTATGGTGGGGGGCACAGCCAGGTCAGTTGTCTATTGGTCAAGATAAATAGTGGCCAGCACCAATCACATTACATGCATCCCCTCCAGCTGCCAGCCTTGTTAGTGCAGTAATCACTCATTGTTAGAGACCTGTCCTCAGGCCTCTCTCAACCTCCCATTTAAGACTGGTCTTACATAACATATCCCTGGTTTACATACATATTCATCTCTCCTATGATCTCTGTCCATCTCGAAATCCAACTGGCCAGTGTGTGTGCTCATTCCCTCACTGTATCTGTAGGGTAGGGGTAATTCCACTGCTAAGTAGGATTCAGACTTATTCATTTTATATGCTGGCACACGCATTCACCGCTGTCAGCCGTCTCCTCTGCCATCTGCTGGGTCATGTGAGCGGGCTAGCTCTGCAACATCTGACAAGCTGTCAATCAATCCCAGGAACAATGAAAAGAGAAGAAGAGATAATCCCCACATTTACATGTCCCTAGAGGTGTAAAACTCTGTATATGGGTATAAACAAATTCAACATAAGAAAAGTGTTTTTTGACTATAAACCAAGCACACACTCATCTACTACACACACACACACACACGTGTGCAAACAAATGTCCAAAACTCAATCACCAGAGGTCGTGTTAGTGAGTGGGGGAACAGATTTGATTAGCGCTGTATTAGATACGGGAAATGATTTCTGTCAAAGCCATCTTTACCACAATTATGATATGATAATTATGTGTTTCATTCTTTATGTGGGATAGACATGAGGCCGGTGGCTTCTGGCTGAAACCATGCACGGTTAGAGAGAAGTGGAGAAAATGCACAATGTGGGGAGGCAGCGTTAAAGAGAGCACAAAGTGAAAGAGTAAATGAATAGGAAGCATGTTAGGGTATTTACATTTTTTCATTCGAGTGTAGTGCAAAGTGTTGAAACATCACCTTTCAGTCAAAATGATTATAGGCCTCATAACACCGTTATCATTGTACTGCAGCCCCTTTTTGTAGTCTTGCTGTGTCACAGGCTCGTAACTGATTTTTGGCTGTATCCTAAGTGACCAACAGCTTTGTCAGGTCTGATGCCAAGCATATGTTTTACTGTCCTGAGGTCTTGCGGGACATTTGTCTCCCTCTTCCAACTATGATGTTAGGGGCACTATAAATCCACACCGTGCATTAAATGACAAGTTCAGAAAAAACTCGACTCTCCTAATGGTATTGCAATGCTGACGAAAGAAAACGTGCATAATCTTTACCTAAATACCAAATTGGGATTTATTCTCATAGTTGTGGCAACTGGGTATATTAGTTATAATAAACATGTTCTCAATAAACATAACAAGTGGGTTCGGAAGAGAAATACACCGATCATCCACAACGTTAACACTAATTGTTGGTGTGCAGGGGTCAGCATGGGCACTCTGATTGGTGTGTGACTGCGCAGCCCCAAATGCAACACTCTGTGTGTTCTGACACCTGACAATCATTGTCAGCATTATTTTTTTCCTTTGTTGACCCTTGTTCATCAGAAGACTGGTCTTAATGTTGTGGCTGATCAGTGTCAGTCACACTGTCACTCCACTCAAAAGCTGTGACAAGGTCAGATGTTAAGATGGAGCTAAGAACTACAGTACACTTAAAAGTTTAGCTTTATCCTGTCTGCTGCGCTCTGCCAACGAGCAACGTATGGTGGGTTGGCTCTGGCGGACAGAATAAAACCAAAAAACAGTTTTTAGCTCAGTAACCTCACGATGGTGGAACAAGCTACCTACCTCTGCACGCTCAGCAACCTAACTCCCAATAAAACTGCTGAAAACACAGCTCTTCCACACTTTCCTATGCACTATCCCTGCTGTTCCTGACCACGTGGTGAAGTTTCCCTTATTTAACCTGCCACATTGGTCATATTGGAACAATTTAAGCAACTTAGGTGGCACAATGAGTAGATCAACAGGTTGGATCAGCAGGATGGAATGCAAAAGTCTGGGATCAAATCCCAGCCTGCCCCAGGTATGTTCTTGAGAGGGACACTCAGTGCCAGCTCCCCAGGTGCCCCCCAGTGGCTGCCCACTGCACTGAAAGGGTTAATTGGAGAGAAAGATTTTCATTGTACAGTATTTGTGCTCAATGATGATTGTTTATTATTTGACTTAGATTTTTCTTTGCCTTTTACCTCACTTTTAAGTCTCTAGGTATATTGTTTTGGACATAGGTTAAAGACTGTAGGTCAATCACTGTATAATCGCAGAAAAAAAGCAGTCTCACAGTTGCCAATACAATATAACATTATAACATTACACATTACAAAGTCAGTAAACATCAAAACGCAGTTGTACTAAAGTCTCTAACAATAGGAAAGTTTGGCTGAGTCTCTAAAGTGTCAAACTATTAATGATGGCTTCAATAGGTAAAAAGTGGCACCTCAACCCATTGAGCATCTATGGACGCTTTACACCTGCTTAAACTGTGCTCATATGAAGTTTCTTCTTCAATTTCTACAAAAGCTTGTTTTTTTAACCATAGCACCCCTGTGTTCGCAGCACTATATCTTCTTAAAACAGGACAAGAAAACTAGTAAGACTTGCCCCTTCATGTTTAACTGAAAGCCAAACAGACACTGGATAGATTTGGCTCAAATTTTGGCCCAAACCCTTGGTGTTTGCAGTGTGAACAGGCTCCCGTGGCCCGAATAATTGCCTGTTTCGAATCGATCTCTTGAATTTCTGGCGTGTCAGAAATGTTGGTCAGCACTCGAAACAAGCTTGCTCCCATTTATATATTATATTATACATTTTGTGACTAAAAAAGCCTGTGGTTTTAATGTTGTGGCTGAATTGTCTGTGATATTGGCTTCAGAATTTGGAGGAATAACAAGTAAAGCCATATTTCAGTTTTTCAACACATTGCTAGATCACACTTACAGGTATAAATGTATTCGTGAAACCTCTGAATGACTGAAGAATGGCTCATGACTGATGAGTTAATGAGAGCTACAAGGACATTTTCTATTAATAATACACTGAAATAAAAAAAATTAAAAAAAACCTTAACCTTACCTTAACATACTATACCCACAGCGGGCCATCGGCGTCTGACAACCCATCCTCTTTGCAGAACTCACCAGCGGTTTAGGGAGCTGTATATTCCAATTAGGTGCCAGGATCCCTGCACCATGGATAGTATACAGAGGGAGTCACATTCAATTACAGTGGGTGTCCACTGTGGGTTTGTGGGTTTTTTACCTGTCCTCATGCATAAAGTAAGTACAACCATTTCCATATGCACTGGTGTCAAAGTGTGTGTGTGTGTGTGTGTGTGTCTGTGTGTGAGGGGATCGTTAGACTGGATAAATACATTTGTTTGTGTTCATGTTTGTTTGTTTCCAAACAGCAATTACATTAAAAACAATGTTCAATGTGTGTGTGTGTGTGTGTGTGTGTGTGTGTGTGTGTGTGTGATCAGTGCTTGACAGACTATGTGCAGAAATGCCAGCAGCTTGTGAATGATGGTCAGCAAGCTGTCCTACATAACTCCAGCTTAAAGCAAATGAAAACACTCAAAATATGGTAATGTATTCATGTTGAGGAAAAAAAAAATACAATAAGTGCCATATCTGTGCCCATTCATCATCGTATGACTTCCCTTTTGATTTCCTCATTTTCCCTGACTTATTATCATACCAAGAATAACTAGGAATTTGTTTTTGTTTTTTGTTTTTTTGCGATTTCAGCCTGTTTTCTTCTGTTGTATTCTTTACATATCAGGAATTGTTTGATGTGTGTGTGTGTGTTTTTTTTTTTTTTTTTTCTATCTGTGTCTTGAAGAAAACAAAGGCGTGCATAAATTAGCAGCTAGGACTGCAATTAGACATCCACTGTGATTGGAAAAGAATAATTATCCGAAGGCTGCTCTGTTTCGGCCCTCTTCAACCACACAGCTCCTAGAGGAAGAGAAAAGAAAGAGGGCCGGTGCAGATAACCCAAAATAAATAGATTTTTTTTTTCTTTTTTAGGCATTTTATTTTGACCACCAGGGATAACTGATTATAATTATCAATTTGGACACACATTCTTTCACAGCCTGTCCTAGACACTCTGAAGAACCACTTGTTTTCTTTTTTTTTTTTTTTTTCTTTGAGTTCTGTAAATCTATTTAAAAGCCAACATGAATATATTTATGTTGCCCTGGTGTAAGGTGGTCTTGTCCCTGCTGGACATGATGAAGATGAGAGAAATTTGAGTAAGAACTTTATATAGTTTCTTTTTTGATTGTCTGACTTCTGTGTGCATGTTTGTATTGTTTTGTCTTCAGTCACTCAACATCAGCAACTCAGGATTCAGTAAATATACAGAAGGAAGCTTCAGATTTGATGAACATTTATGGAAAAGCTTTCAGTTCAAGCCAAACTGGAACACACACACATTGCAGCTGAGCTGAGCAGTTTTTTTTGGTTTTTTTTTAAGGATTTGCATGTGTTTTAATCTTTGCTGTGTGTGAGACAAAGATACATTTTTCCCACACCCAGTAAGCCAAAGTGTCACTGAGATCTAACATGCTTAGACTTAAGAGCAGCTGTAGTATCCACATTTTATTTTTAAACCAATACTACTACACTAGCATTGGCAGTCAGCCAGTGTGGATAGATTTCTTTAGAATCATATTCATCCATCAAACCCCAAAGAGACACCCCCTTGTCTATCCTTTTGCCTATTGTCCACTTCTTTTTCATGGCTTCGAAACATGTCCATCTTTCTCACTCTGGCCCTGAACTTATAGCAAAAACAGTCTAATTCACAGGGCAAACTTTGCCTTCTCCAATACGTTGATTTGATATACTCCAATAGAGCCTTTCTCCCAGACACCATCAATTGACCATAGATTTTTCTTGGCTCTCCGCAGAAGAGAAACAAAAGCAGGCCTCGAGAAGCCTCGAGCCTAAGAGGCTTTATTGATATCGATGTTGGGGGAATATCGCCCATTTTCACCGGGGGATCAATCAGCCCGTCACTTCTTGCTTTACGAGCTGCGGCCCCTCCACTTGTGGGTCCACAATATGTCTGTGCTTGTGTCCATGAAATAGAGTGACAGACAGTGAGAGACAGATGGATACATTTGTAGATGGATAAATACTTTAGCCAGATTTGTGTTTTAAATTTGGTTGCAATGAAAAGAAGGTTAATATCATGTTAAACAATCCCTCTTTTTACCTTTTCTATGTGACTCTCTTTATTCTCCTCAAGCACGGGGGATAATAATATCCCTTTCACAGTCCACGTCTGGAGTCGAAAGTGTACTGTCCAACAAAGATGATCTGACGATCATAATTCAAAGCAAATCTGAGCAAATCATTTTTCCATTTGCTTAGCTGCCTCCCTTATCAGGTGGGCTTAGCGAAGGGTTTATAATTCAATTACAGAACTGGGTACATTACATTGATGTAATTCAGGCTGAGGACTGAGGATGAAAGCCTGGATCCCTCTAAACACACTGGGAAAAGTAGTCACTGTAATCGGCCGTGCAGTTGCATGCAGGACGTCAGAGAGCAAAGTCACATAAAGATGTGGAATCTAGCTATAATATTACTTACAGTAGATTAATAGAGTTGTTGTTTCTTTTTTCCAGATGTACAGTAAGATTCATGCATCTGTGGATACAAGTGGCCTAAGTCATTGTGAATATTTATACCTATTTAGTTGTTTGTCATTCTGCAATGACACTTCTGTGCCATGATGGTGGGTGTTCTTACAACTCAGTGGATCACATTGGAGTTAGAGCTAACAGATATTGAACAGCACTTACTGTACAATACTAACAAATGGACCAATTGGTGCTATACAGCTGTCTGCAAGGTCAACACAGAGACTCCAACTCAACATCTGACAAGGTGGATCCAGGTTGTGTGGTGCACAAAAACAAAAATTCAACATAGTAAGACATCAGCTTTACATTCTTGTGGCAACTGTCGTCCGGTGGAGGCATAGTTGCATTGCAGACACACGTGCTTCTATTCGTGCAAACAGAGAAAATGTTCCACACAAAACCTGATGGTGTCCCCAATGTTATGGAGCACTATCAGGTCTGACCTGAGCAAAATTTAAGTGTCAGTATTGGCTCAAGTACAACAAGTTAAAATCACAAACTTCATCTACTTGTTTTTCCATCTCAACCATCCAACTCTCTAGATAAACACAACTGGAGGAGTGTTTCATTATTAGGAGTTCGGAGTATGTCATCTGGAGGAGCTCTGGAAAAGCAGGTTTGCTATGATTACAAACTCTATAGTGTGAGCCACAAGATAACATAATATGAACTGAAGGTTCCTCCAAGTGATGTCATCAGGAGGCATTTTTCAGCTCGAAGTAGAGAGATATAGGGAGGTCAAAGGGAAGTTTAATGACTAGAACCAAAAGAAGCAAATTTTTACTTAACCTTTAACTTCTTCTGTGAAGTTGTAGCTAGAGTAGTGTCTGTACACAGCCAAAAACTATTGAGTGAAATATAATTAATAAAAATAAATAAAAATAAAGTTTTCTAGGAAGGGTCAAGTAATTCCTGAAAAATGTGATGTAGTATACTGTTGTTGTGTCAATTGACTGCAGTCAAATCAGATTCTGTCATAGACCCAATCCTACAGAACTGTGATCAGGATCACGATGAAAGTGTTACATCACATACTCTTTATTTTGGGAAATAATAACATCACTGCTAACCTATTATCTCAGTGTCTCCACAAAACAACATGTTTCCTCTCCACTGAGCTTTGTAGAAACCTTTCTCGTGAATGCAATATTTCCTATAAAGACAGACAAAAACTGTTTACAGTTTGCAGAGATTATGCATGAATGGTAACCCAACATTATGTGACAGAACTCTATAAACAGTGGCAGTATTTTACCTCAGGAGAATGTCAGGGAAACCTGTAATCTTGGTTCCCATTGTTGTTTATTTCTTTCTGATTTTGAAACAGATTCTCATTCTAACCTTCTGTTGTTTAGAAACTATTATAATGGGGATAAAAGTGCAAAAAAAAAAAGCCTGAAACAGCTACAGCAGAAAGGGGTTTCGAAATATCATCAAGTAAAAATAACAAGATACATTTCTTATTTTAACACAAGGATATTTTTTTGCTTTGCATCCTTTTTGGACATATTTATTGTGTTTTTGTTCCAAAAAGAAAATAAAAATCCCAACAGCCTCCCTACCCTTTTACAGTATGTTCTACTCTCTAACTCCTCCTTTCTGGTTCTCTTTCCATAATGTACATTTAAGGAGATAAGTCACCCATTCCACATTGCTTACACTATTTTCTTTCCGTGATAAATAGTGACAACATGCACCCTTCTGCTAAAAAAACTAAACAACTGAATTGGGTACAGAGGAAGCAGCTGTAAAGTAATTCAACTTGAAAAGGATTCATGTTTAAAAAAATAAATAAAAAATAGAAATCCAGGAACTACATGTGGGTGCATGGTGTTGCTAAGTTACAACATTAACTTGAAGGAATTAGAAGTAGAAAAATGTTGAGCTGATAAAAACAAAATTGTTTCTCTTTAATGAAAGTATGCAGAGATTATTTGTAAACTAAACGATTTTCAACACCCTGAAGTTTTTGAACAAAGCAGCAAAGATAGGCAGAACCACAATCTTTGGTTATTGTTCAATTTAAAGCAATATTTGACTATGATTTCTAATATCAATACTGATGCTTTTTGCCGTTGAAAGTAGCAAATGAATGGGAGAAAAAAAAGGGACTTATGAAGCTTTATTATTATATTATATTTGAATAAAGGAGACTTGGTGGTGGAACGAGGCAGTTCAGGAGTGTATACAGAGAAAGAGGTTAGCTAAGAAGAAGTGGGACACTGAGAGGACTGAAGAGAGTAGACAGGAGTACAGGGAGATACAGCGTAAGGTGAAGATAGAGGTGGCAAATGCCAAACAAAGAGCATATGAGGACTTGTATGCTAGGTTGGACACTAAAGAGGGAGAGGTGGATTTGTACAGGTTGGCCAGACAAAGAGATAGAGATGGAAAGGATGTGCAGCAGGTTAGTGTGATTAAAGATAAGGATGGAAATGTATTGACAGGTGCCAGTAGTGTGATGGGAAGATGGAAGGAGTACTTTGAAGAGTTGATGAACGAGGAAAATGAAAGGGAACGAAGAGTAGAAGAGGTGACTGTTGTGAAGCAGGAAGTAGCAAAGATTAGTAAGAGTGAAGTGAGGAGGACATTGAAGAGGATGAAGAGTGGAAAGGCAGTTGGTCCTGATGACAAACCTGTGGAGGTATGGAAGTGTCTAGGAGAGGTGGCAGTAGAGTTTTTGACTAGTTTGTTTAACAAGATCTTGGAGAGTGAGAGGATGCCAGAGGACTGGAGGAAAAGTGTACTGGTACCAATTTTTAAGAACAAGGGAGATGTGCAGAGCTGTGGCAACTACAGAGGAATAAAGCTGATGAGTCACACAATGAAGTTGTGGGAAAGAGTAGTGGAAGCTCGGCTAAGGGCAGAGGTGAACATTTGTGAGCAGCAATATGGTTTCATGCCTAGAAAGAGTACAACAGATGCAGTATTTGCTTTGAGGACGCTGATGGAGAAGTACAGAGAAGGTCATAGGGAGTTGCATTGTGTCTTCGTAGATTTAGAAAAAGCGTATGACAGGGTGGCGAGAGAGGAGCTGTGGTATTGTATGAGGACGTCTGGAGTGGCAGAGAAGTATGTTAGAGTGGTGCAGGACATGTATGAGAGCTGTAAGACAGTGGTGAGGTGTGCTGTAGGTGTGACAGAGGAGTTCAAGGTGGAGGTGGGTCTGCATCAAGGATCGGCTTTGAGCCCCTTCTTGTTTGCTCTGGTGATGGACAGACTGACAGATGAGGTTAGACAAGAATCTCCCTGGACTATGATGTTTGCAGATGACATTGTTATTTGTAGTGAGAGCAGGGAGCAGGTGGAGGAAAATCTAGAGAAGTGGAGGTCTGCTCTGGAAAACAGAGGAATGAAGCTTAGCCGCAGCAAGACAGAATACATGTGTGTGAATGAGAGGGACCCAGGTGGAACGGTGAGGTTACAGGGAGCAGAGGTGAAGAAGGTGCAGGACTTTAAGTATTTAGGGTCAACGGTTCAGAGCAACGGTGAGTGTGGAAAAGAGGTGAAGAGGCGAGTGCAGGCAGGTTGGAACGGGTGGAGAAAAGTGTCAGGTGTGTTGTGTGATAAAAGAGTATCAGCGAGAATGAAAGGAAAGGTGTTCAAGACGGTGGTGAGACCAGCAATGTTGTTCGGCTTAGAGACTGTTGCACTGAAGAAAAGACAGGAGGCAGAGCTGGAGGTTGCAGGGCTTAAGATGTTGAGGTTCTCTTTGGGAGTGACGAGGATGGACAGGATCAGGAATGAGTACATCAGAGGGACAGCTCATGTTAGATGTTTTGGAGATAAAGTCAGAGAGGCCAGATTGAGGTGGTTTGGACATGTTCAGAGGAGAAACTGTGAATATATCGGTAGAAGGATGCTGAGGTTGGAGCTGCCAGGCAGGAGGTCTAGAGGAAGACCAAAGAGGAGATTTATGGATGTAGTGAGGGAGGACATGAAGTTAGTTGGTGTGAGTGAAGAGGATGCAGAGGACAGAGTTAGATGGAGGCACATGATTCGCTGTGGCGACCCCTGAAAGGGAGCAGCCGAAAGGAAAAGAAGAAGAAGAAGAAGATTTGAATATATAATAGATAACACTTTATAAACATAACTCACCTCTTTTAAAACTGAATTTTAAAAAAAAACTGTTTAAACAAATATTAAACTAGTTTAACTACATGGAAAATCTAGTCATTAAAATGTAATCAGAACTTCAAACCATTTTGCAGCTCAATCTTAAAATATTACTGATACAAACAGCCTTTAAACACCATAAAAATCCATTAATATAGTTACCACCAATCAGGCCTGTATGGTAGAGTGGCCAGATGGAATCCGCTCCTCAGTAAAAGGCGCATGACAGCCCACCTGAAGGACTCTCAGACCACGAGAAACAAAATTCTCTAATCTGATAAAAGAAAGATTGAACTTTGAGGCCTGAATGCCAAGTAACATGTCTGGACCAGGCACCGCTCACCACCTGGCTAATACCGTCCCCACAGTGAAGCATGGTGTTGGCAGCATCATGCTGTAGGGATGTTTTTTAGCAGCAGGAACTGGGAGACTAGTCAGGATTGAGGGAAAGATGAACGCAGCAATGAACAGAGACATCCTTGATAAAAACCTGTTCCAGAGAGCTTTGGACCTGGTTTGAAAGTTCTGTGGACTGGGGACTGTGAATGTCCTTGAGTGGCCCAGCCAGAGCCCAGACTTGAACCTGATTGAACATCTCTGGAGAGATCTGAAAATGGCTGTGCAGTGACACTTCTCATCCCACCTGATGGAGCTTGAGAAGATGAATGCGAGAAACTGTCCAAAACTAGGTTTGCCTAGCTGCTAGCATAATACTCAAAAAGACTGTAATTGGCACTAAAGGTGCTTGGAGGATTATTAAGGAGTATTAAGCAAAGGCTTATCTACATGTGATTTTTTTGTTTATTACTTTTATTCAATTTGCAAAGATTTCAAACAAACTCCTTTCATGTTGTCATTTTGAGGAAAAATAATGAATTTCATTAATTTTGAAACAAGGCTGTAACGTAACAAAATGTGGAAACGGTTAAGCACTGTGAATACTTTCTGGATGCACCGTATAAGAATAAGTATACAAGTTAGATGTTATTTTCTGACCAGTTTATTTCTTGAGAAGTTTGTTATAAATTAGTCATTAGGTCACACAGCTAGTCTTTCTTGCCTGGTGTCTATGTCCTCAGTTTAGGGTGTACATGTACAGTTATGCTTTTAAACTTCCCTCTGACTTCCCTTTATTTAAATATTTCTCCACTTCTAGCTAAAAAAACAAACAAACTCTTTTTCATCATTAGGAGTTCAGATGATGTCATCTGGAGGAGCTCTGGGAAAGCCGGTTGATCATGATTACAACTTCCAAAGTACGAGCAACGAGATGACATAATCCAACACAAAGTTTCCCCCCTTGCGATCTCAACTGGAGGCATTTTTCAGCTAGGGGAAGAGAGATGTGTTAATACAGGGAGGTCAGAGTGAAGTTTAATGGCATTCATTTACACTTACTAACCAAACTAACAAAGCTGGAACTGGTGCCATTGTGGAGGTTTATCAAGGTATCCAGGAAGATAATGTCAGGGTGGCTCAGACGAAGCTGGATGATTCAGCAAGACAATGATCCTAAATGTCAAGGTAAATCTACCAAAGAATGACTTTGGAAACAAAACAAATAAAAAACATAGCCCTCAACCCAACGGAGATGCTGTAAAATGACCTCTTAACAATATGGCTAAGCTGAAGCAGCTCTATTAGGTAGAATGATCCAAAAATAAACTGGTACAGGAGTTGCCTGCTTGAGGGTAACTGGGGCAAAAGGTGGTTCAACTGGTCATTAAAACACTGCTGTTTTTTCCACCATTGCTTTGTATCTTTAAGGACTATGTAAAAAAAAAAAAAATGAGATCATGACTGTGTTTCATCAGTTTAGAAATATTGTGTTTGATAATATGTCATGTTCTGGCACTTCAGCTTCACTTCCTGTTCTGGACTTTTATTTCGTAGCCCTTTCCCCCATTTCGGTTCCCAGTGTGTTCCACCAGCTTCACCACTGTCATAATTGTTCATAGCCTATTTAGACTGAGCTCTCCCCACAGTTCCGTGCCAGAACCTTGTCTTTTCCCTTGTCCTTGATGGAACACGCTGCTTCCTGGTTTGCCTGGCTCTTGTTATTTGGTCTTTGGTTTGAGGTCTGCTCAGACTTATCCACTCCTAGATGATTTACTCCTGCTTCCACTTATACCCTGTAAGTGTGCACTGTGACTTTTTTGAGTTGGTTATCTTACTGTTTTCTGTGTGTAAACCCCATGTATACGCTTTTCTACCTATTGGTACTCAAAGCGCTTTACACTGCTTCTTATTCACCCATTCACACTCACAACCACACACACACACACCGATGGGGGAGTTGCTATGCAGCTGGCCGATGGGGGAGCAACTAATTTGCTCAAGGACGGTTTGACACGTTACCGGAGGAGCCAGGTATCGAAACAACAACTGTGGCATTGGTGGATGACTGCTCTACATTCCTGCACCACATTCACCCCTGATGCGGTCGAAACTCCTGTTCATGGCTTTTCTGGCAATACAACCTGGTCCTGAAGTGTCAGCTTCAGGTCCTGAGCTACCTCCTGGGTCAGTCAACATTCTGCCTAATCCTGTCCTGGAATTGACCGACTAGTCAAGCCACAGCTAGCTAACATCACTGGGCTTAAGAAAAGGCTAGTCAGACATTAGAGATCCTGCCGCACCAGGTCCCCCAGACCTCAACCTTTCAATCACCAATCCCTTTCCAATATCACAGCTGGAACTGACTCGACAGACTATAATCAGCAAGAGCAATTTCCTCCAGAGCAAAACCACAGAGACCTCCAGACTTCCTGATGTTCGTTGTGCTGCAGTGGAGGAAATCTTCAACGTCCACACGTTCAAAGTTCTGTCCACACACACACACACAATTCTGTCCACACGCACTCACACACAAGTCTGTCCCCACACACACACACACAATCCTGTCCCCCCCCCACACACACACAATACTGTCCACACACACAAACAATTCTGTCCACAAACACACAAACAATTCTCTACACACACACTCACACACAAGTCTGTCCCCACACACACACACACACAATCCTGTCCACACACACACACAATTCTGTCCACAAACACACAAACAATTCTGTACACACACACACACACACACACACACACACACACACACACACACAATTCTGTCCACACACACAAACAATTCTGTACACACACACACACACACACACACACACACACACACACACACACACACACACACACAATTCTGTCCACACACACACACAATTCTGCACACACTCACACACACACACAATTCTGTCCACACACACACGCACACACAATTCTGTCCACACACGCACACACACACACACACACACACAATTCTGTACACACACACACACACACACACACAAAATTCTGTCCACACACACCCACACACACACACACACACACAATTCTGTCCACACACAGTGCCGCCCCTTGATACCAGTTAGTGACAATGACTGTAGCTGTTGCTTTTCCTGCCAGCTGGAGAGTGTTGATGGAGTCTGATTGTAAGCAAGTAAGTGTATTTTCTGGGTGTGAATATGCGCGAGAGAGAAAGGAAGCAATTCCATAGTGAGGTGGGGCGGATCATCATGGAGAAGCAGAGAAGGGATTGGGAGGAGGAGGGTTGCACACCTGGCATTCACCACAGATGGGCACAATCATCTCCCTCGCTAGCCCCCACCCACCCCCCATCACTCCAGACACACCCCTCTCCTATTCCGCCATCCATTCCATGGGTGTGTGCATACACACACATGTTGTTTGTGTGTCTCGTTTGAACAGCAGTCATGTCAAAATTAATCTAGATGACAAAAAGTTTCATGTTGTTCGTTGTTGTCTAATCCAAATTTCTGGCAACAATGAAATTCATTGACCATAAATAATGTAGGTATGTATACTGGCATGTAGTAATGACATGATGCATTTTGCCAAATGATGTGGATTTTATATAAAGTAGATGCTAATAGATGCTAATAAACATGGTTTGAGTGTCTTGAATGTTTCGACTTATGGCTCCTGTTAATAATTTATGGCTTCAGTTAATGATCTACAGAGGTGAGCAAAAGGAGCGGGGTCTCACAAAAACCCCAGAACAAAGTGGACATCTTTAAGTGTTTTTTTTTTTTGTTGTTTGTTTTTTATTTCTCAATGTCAAGTTGTAATGTTTTTAAATTATTTTAGCTTAGCTCAAGTTGATTAGGCCCATCAGTGTACAATTTGTGCCCGAACACATCTGAGCAGTGACTTCATTTTGTGATTTCTTTTAACAAATCACTTGCTGTGATCTTTTTTTTTTCATAAGATAAAGAAATGAGTGAAAGTACCAAAAATTAAAAATGGCAACATGTGTTATGCAGCCAAAAAAAAAAAAAAACACAAAATCTGTGAACTGTTTAGCAGGCACATTTCATTTGTACTGACCTCATCCAAGCAGGATCCTACCATACCAGGCACCAGAAGTGGGACATGGCCAGTGGGCTTTGATGTTTATTTTAGCCACCTGCCCCCCACCATCAGTGCTTTGCCTTCTTTTGTGTTTGTCCAGGTACAACAGCTCAAACCTCAACGCTGAAAACAAGCTTCCTGGGGCGTCCTCTGTGTTTGACCCTGGGTCAGGGGATGTCCTGTAAGTAAATCCTCACTCCGCCGCACTTTGTTTCCTTCCGTATGCCTCCTGTCTCTTCATCCTCTCAATCTCACAGTTACCAAACATCTCCTCATGGACACACACACACACACACACACCCCTCCTAGAATGATCTATAAGTGTGCTTATGTCATCATTGTATAGATCATCGTCAACACATCTATATTGAACAGTGTGTACTTGTGCATTACAACTTAGAAAGTACTGAGCATAGAAATGAGGGTGGTGGGCACAGATGGGGCTTGGGGAGAGTCAGATTAGGAGGAAATGGGGGGGGGGGATTGGCGAAGGTGGAGGATTGGTTTATGTTTCCTTTCAGTGCCTGCCAATCCATCAAGGCTCAGTGTACCGCTGTGCACTGACAGGCAGCACAGAAAGGAACAAGGCCCGGCAAAAGAGCCCCCCCTCTCCATGGCCATCACTCATCCCCCAGCAGCCTCTGAACTCTGTGTGACCTTTTAGAGAGGCTCTTCATCAAGTTCCATTCCTTAGCACCTAGTTAGCCTCAAAGACTCAGATACAAGCAAATGCCACCGATTGCCAGCACCTGGCCATCATAGGCAAATTTGTTTGGTGTAAAATATGTTCAGCGGAAGAGTTTGGTTACATGGATACACACATGTGAGTGTATGAGTGTGTAGTGAGGAGCTAAATCTCTTCCTTATAGCAGTGAAGCCTGTCCATGACAACCAGATTGCCAGAGAACTCAGAGGAAACACAAAAAAAACCCTGAAATCTACAAGCCACACACACACACACATTTACAGACACTGCAGAGGGGCAGTGAACACTACTTGACATCATTAGGCCAGACACATTTTTGTCACGCTTCCAGATTCGACGTGTCTGCATTTTGCTGAATGCCGACTCGGTCTTGCTGTTTCTCTTCCCTCCCACCCAGCCTCGCTCTCCCTATCTCTTTGTCCCGCTTACATGTTTAATACCGGAGACACCCCGGCTCATCAGGGCTGTCCAGACACCACTTTGTGCTGGTGTGGGAGAAAATAAAAAAAAAAAGAATAAAACAATAGACACAGAAAGGATGTACAAAACAAAACTGTGCCCTTGAAATCCCGTGTACGGTAGTCAACACCGCAGAGCTTGAGTCTGAGCTAAACATTTCCAGCATCTCAGAATATCACAGCACCTTTTTATCATGAGTTTATTTTACCCAGATTTCCTCTCTTTACCAAACACATTACTCATTCTCTGTTCAGATCCAGTGCTTTAGCCCAAGTCTGGTCACATACTGTAGGACTAACTGGTGTGGCACATTTTGCTCTGTCCCTGTGGCTCAATTGTGTTTTCTTGTCTAGTCTGTTTTTTGTTTTTTTTTTTGTTCTCTGAAAGCTTCAGCAGAAACACAGGCATAATTTTCAAAAGATTCCTGCAGGTGACTAATTAAATTTTTAGCTTCCTTTTTTCAGTTCTGCATCCTGGGGAATTCTGTGTGGTATCAAACGCTTTGAATAGACTCATTGCAACATGTTACATTGATATTCATCTGGCCCATTGCCTATTGTCAAAGACTGCCTGATATTTAGTAATACTATGGGTGAGGATTTTACACTCGGCCAAACATATAATGGAAACAACTATAGCAATCAAGTTTTTTTTTTAATTCTAATGTGTGTGTATATATATTTGGTTCATTCATATCTACTTTTACATTTTAAAGCCGTTTGCAAGTTCTGTTATTCTGACTTGAGGACTTTCAACTTGAAATAATAAAATTATTAAATGAGCAACCTCATCCAATCAGAGACATGATGGTGGTAGTATCATGATTTAGGCCCCACTTTGCTGCCTCTGGACCATCTCTGGAGTTGAACAAGCAAATTCTTCAAGAAAATATTCATCTCTCAACTGAAGCTCATGTGAAAGTGGATTATGCAGCAAGACATCTGATACCTTGTACATTTGTCACTCAAAATAGACAAGATGTTCTACCAAAGAATTATGTTTTTGCTTATGTCTATTCAAAAGTAAGAATAAATTCAGCAAGCTTTAAAATGTCACTGTACAGTAAATGACTTTTAACCCTGACTGTGCCTCAAGCACATGCAACAACACACGCATGGGCCTAAAACACCTCAGCGACTGCATGTGTGTGTGTAGTTGAGAAAGCTCGTCTGTTTTAAAACATCTTTTTATACGTATATCAGCCAGGAGATGGATGCAACAGCCTCCAGAGCGATGGGAGAAATAGATAACTCGGTAACATCTGGGCAAGCGACAGTAAAGAGGGATTTAGTGTTAGCCCCAGGAAGGCAGGGAGAAGCTGTGTGTCCATTAAACGCTTTATTACAGAGCCAGCAGCCCCACGCTAACTCATTTAGCCCAGTGTGCAGGAGGCTCTGCTCAGTAACCTGACTGCCTGTCAGCCTGCCTGCTACTCAACACACACTGTGCTCGAGGCAGTCTCCCCCTTACACGCGCTGGTTAGATCGGCCCATCTGATACCTTGTCCATTTGTCAATCAAAATACAAAAAGTGGTCTGCACTCTAACGTACAAAAAAAAAAAAAGAAATATCTGGTACAGAATTTGTTATTAGTCAGTGCAGAAAGAACAGGTAAAAAACTATTTATAATAGTTATAGATAGGTTAAAGTTTTCTTTTTAAATATTAGGGTAAAGGAACTTTCAGACAATGGTCTGAAAACAAACATTTTATTTTGTTTTTATGGCTTGAATGTCCTTTTCACAGAAAAGTTCTTCAAAAGTTAGAGTTTAACACATTGAACTGCATCCATTCATCCATGACCTGTAATCGCATATCCTGTTTAGGGTCACAGGAGGCTGGAGCCTATCCCAGCTGTCATAGGGGGAAAGGTAGGACAGGTGTCCAGACTATCTTAGGACCAACACATAGTGACATACAAGCAACCATTCACACCTACGGCCAATTTAGAGTCACCAATTAACCTAACGTGCATGTCTTTGTCCTGGGGGAGGAAACTGGAGGACACGGAGGAAACCCACACAAGCATAGGGAGAAAATGCAAACTCTGTGCAGAGGTGCTACAGCTGTGTGTATACATAATGCAAATTAACATAAACACAGTTAATCAAAGCACATCGTAGTTCGTGGAACATTCTATGTTCAGTACTTTCAAAGAACATCAAAACCACACTGTGCTTCAAAACACCACTCAAGTCCATACAAACTAATTATGCAATGATTTATATGTATACAAAATTTAAACCATTGAAAAAATGTATTTACCCTTTGTGATGAAAGATCATTAAAGTTGATAAAGTGGAATTTCCACTGAAAGCACTGATTACATCAAGTACCTCTCTTTAGTGTTAATCTATGTCTAACGATTTTCATAATTTTTTCCTGCAACAGGAAACCAGATCAACCATTTACAATGCAGGTACAGCGTTTTCAGCATCTCTTACAGTAAAATAGCTGTTTAAATATGTTTAAACACTACAGAAGGCAAAAATAAATGGACTTGGAGTGAAGAACAATAAACCGGCCAGTAGTATTAATAATATGGTGGACAGGGGTCAGCATGGGCAAAATACTGGCCATGATTGACAGGAAGCATAAAAGGAACCTCTGGCACAATCCCACCTGCTGTTAAGGTGCACGGGCTTGGGGACACAAACTGAAAAGATCACGGCTGCATAGTGGCTTCATTTGCACACAAACTGCGGATTTTAATAAGCATTGTTTGGATTGTCATTCACGTTAAACCCTCATTGGGCTGAGAGGGCCATGTTTCAACTCCACATCCTTTTTAGTAGACTGCATTTTGAGAAGTGACAGATCTATGTGCTAAGGGCCTGTCAGGATCCTGATTCATATTACACTTGAAACAGGCCAGATAGGACACTGGTAACAGATCGTCACACCATGACACAGTGTGAAGGACTGTCTCATTATATGTCCCCACACTCCATTTAAAAACACTAGCTTCTACTTGGCGTGTGTGTGTGTTGCAATCACATTTGCTCATGCAAATGTACTTCTGAGTGAGTATGTACAGTGTATATGTATGCTTTCATGAATCTGTACACCTTCCTTTGTCTATATTTGTGTGTGTGTCTGCATAGATGTGTGTTTGTGCGCGCGTGTGTGTGTGTATATGTGTAAGTGAGGAGAGCTCCTGCTGCAGGAAGAATGAGTTGATGCCCTGTGTTTGGCTAATTAAGACAGCAGTCGACAGAGAGAGAGAGAGAGCTGAGAGATGGCAGAGAGGTGCTAATTCATAATTGACGTAATGGATGAAATCTGTCTGTGAGCTTTTAAAGACTCACTCACACACACACACACACACACACACACACACACATGGTGATTTCAGTCTGATTAGTTACTGTGAGTAATGAAAATACACACCATGTACCAGAATCCTTAATGGATAGCAAATCTGTTGTTACACAACACACACATGCATGCATTTGTACCTACCACAGATCAAACACACACACACTGTATGTTATATGCCTATTTTGCTGCTGTACAGACTAATAAAATTGCCCTGACACTGAGACTCAAATTGTGATCAAATTGTGTGTTCACATGAAAAGGCATCACCCTTTCCTGCAGCCTTACTAGGAGTTCATTCCTCACAAGTGAGTTTTCTGTGGCAAAAAATAACACTTCTTTTTAAGTGTGAGTCATTACTGTTGTCCCCTGAGCATGATTTTTTTTTTTCCCCCTCTCAGTAGTTCATCTTCTTATAGGGAAAACAACCCTTTGCGTATTAGGTGAATTACCCACTCACGTGTCCACTGAGCTCCCAAACCAACGACAATTACATTTTTGCTTGATTAGTACATTTTACGAGTTGCATTGTCATTTATTGTAATTTCATAATGACAACTACCTGAAGCGGTGGGCAGAGTGTAACGTAGCAGCGAGACGGCGGGCTGGGCACAGCATTTTGAGTAATCATACTGTAGCTGTCACACAGAGGAGTTTGAAGGCAACGCAGAACAGAGTCATTGTGTACCTGACAGTCGGCCTTGAGATTTAACATACTTATTGTGCAGAGCAAATAAAGCGGCGTTAGAAAAATGAATTCCAAGTAAAAATTTACAGAGGTTATAATTATGTATGAAAATGTAGAACAAACTTTCATTCCTCACCTAAAACTCCAGCAAGTGGTCTCCTCACCTCCCAGACATTTACAGACATTTATTAAAAGAAAGGGGGATGCTACACAATGGTAAACATCACCCTGTTCCAACTATTGTTGTTGCTCCCATCAAATTCATAGTGAGCTAATATTTCCAATGATATGTCAGCATTTCTCAGTTTCAACATCTGATATGTTCTTTATGTTCTCTTTTGAATAAAATATGGGTTGATGAGATTTCCAAATCATTGGATTCTGTTTTTATTTACATTTTACACATCTTTCGAACTTTTTTTGGAATTGGGGTTGTATACTTAAGTGCATGTAAAGCCACTTAATGATAACTCCCAATACTTAAGAAGCCACATACTTTAGATACGGGCTTGTGATATTTCCACCAAACTAAGACAGTTTCCGCACCTAAGAAAGTAGATTTAAAAGCATGAACTACAGGATAAATATTGCAGTAGTACCATAGTACTTCTAGTGACATTTCCAATACACACAACATTTACTTGGTGACGTAAATAAAAACCCTCAATATTTGCAACATTGTTGGTTGGTGGACAAGCATCGAATTATTAGCAAATTATCGAATCAGATATGTATTTCAGTTTTTTTATGTACCTTCAGTTTGTCACTTTTCTGTTTCAGTGACTAAAAATGGTTACAAGCACATGCTATTTCAGTGTGACTAAGAACAGATCACATTATCATTAACATAATCACACAGAAACAGCAGTTTTCTTGCCACTTTGCTTTGAGAAACTCCAAACCAGATATAAAAGAGGTCAGGGGTTGTCTTCTGCATGAGACTACCCTCAAGCTACAATGTAAACACATGGCAAACAGGGGCAAGGGAAAATTGATACAAGTCAGATTTCAATAACTAAAGCAAATCAGGACAAGAATCAAACACTGTAGCAGCCATTTGCAGCCCAAGTGGGGAAGTATGCAGCAAAGCACACTGACAAAAAAATCCATCTTTAAAATCGGGTCTTTAAAAACGACAAGTGAAACCAGAGCCAATGGCTATTCTCCAATCTGTTTTTTTTCTTCTGACACATGGATGGATCCTGTCTCGCAGACTGCATTGTGCGATTGTAGGCCATCACGTACTGTCAGTGCGGGCTGACGTGTTAGATACAGTGAATGCAGAATCGTTGTGTCTGCAGTGTGCTGAGGCTGTCTTTGACAGTGTAGCACTGTCTGTGTCACACTCTAACAGACAGCCAAATAACCCCTTGGCAGTGTAAACAAAGAGAGATTACACCCTGGTGAGTGGAAGGAGCATGCCTGTGTGCTCCCAGCATCCAGGGGAGAAACTGACGATGGGTGGTTGGTTGCAGCAGAAGAAAGAAAGACAGAGCAACGTAGAAATATAGTCTCTGAAATGGCAAATATAGAAGGTAATGGTTAAAAATACCCCAGCTTGACTTGTTTGGGTTGGTAAATATTGAGCCTGAGTGGCTGATTAAAACAATCCGCCATGCGTTGTATCTCATTTCCTCTGAAGTTAAGTTGTATGGTTACTTCACCAGAATCTGGAATATTTCTTCTTGAATATATTCTGTATGTTGAACATCCATCCATTAAAGGTAACCACTTAACACACCTACAAGCCTGCAAATCATGATTTCCCCACCAAACCTGAGTTCAAGAGAAGAACTCACGTCTTTGGACTGTGAAAACTGGTGCACTGGGAGAAGCATGCAAACTCCACAAGACCTCCATAAAAATCTATTTTGGGGCTTGAGCTGGAGTTTTTTTTTATTATTAATTGCAGTCTTGCAGTCATTGTATGGACCTTGTATGAATGAGGTCTGTTTTTTTCCGTGATACTGCGAAACCGCACTGCAAAATTGGGCATTGAAGGCCACAACCTTAAAAAAATAAATAAATCTCAGGGGGACGGCCTTGTCTCCATGTTTTATACATATCATCAACATTTTAATTTAACCCACAAACCTAATAAAGCTTTGCCTAGGAAGATCAACTAAACAGTTGCCGTCCACAGCAGACACGTGTTATTCAAAATGCATATTTACGTTGATTAAAGGAAAACTCCAATTAGGGACAGAGGTGCTGAGCCCCCTAAGTCTTTCCAGCGGCTAAGGCAGCGAGCTGTTTGAGGCCCCAGGCCAGTAGAGGGCCCCCCGATGGCTGACAAAGTTAAACTCTATACACCGTTGACTACGTGGAAAGTTTCCAATGACACTACAGGTTTCCCACCTCCCTGAGAGGACCCCGACTCTCACTCCGGTGCAAGTAGCGCATGATTCAGTGTAAACCGCCAGGTCTGATGAAACAAGGAAAACCAGCTGACGAAAATGAAAAAGGAGGAACAGGTGAAAAAAGCAAAATAGTGGTAACTGGAGCAGTGGAGATAATTATTAAATATAATACAAAATAACATTAGCTAAATGCTAATCGTGCTATGTGCAGTGTAGTGGGGTGTGTATTCTATCGTATTTTCGACATCTTATGCACATTGGTTCTATGATGCATAAATCTTTTGTCTAGGGCACCAACAGACTCCAGGATCACCACTGCTTAGGGATAGTGAGCTGTCAAGGCTGATGTCTGTCCTCAGTGAATAACAGAGAACCATAATGAAACCATAAGGTAAGAGGCTCCACTTTACACAGCGAGTTCACTGTACTTAGCCTGTAAGTCGCGGGCTGTAATCGAAAGCGTTACCAATAAATATGTATTAAGTGAATGATAGATTTTGATTGGAGGGGTTATTGTCCCTCATATGCATTTCTCTTACCTGTTGACTATCACGGTGTCAATCAGCAGACACCCCACTTACCTTTTTATCAACTAAAGACGACTGGCCAAAATCCACATAAACGTCTGCACCAGTGCTTCAAACTGGCTTTTACCTCTATGTTTGTATATGATTGGTTGCCTTTTCCTTTCTTTGTCTTTGTATTACCAGATTTAAATGTTCTTTGCTACAGTATGTACTTTTAACAAACCCTGACAAAGGCCAGAGGCCACAAATGTGAGGTTCTACTAATAAAGATGTTAGAAACATGCAAATGTTGCTGGAAATTGGATTTTTTCAAAAAAAAAAAAAAAAAGTATAAACGCTGATCGAGGAACACATATTTACTAAAACTCTATCATGTGATCACTGAAGTAATTCAGTAATTTCCCTATTAAGAGTCAGCTATTTTGGGTTTGAGTTTTAAAATAGTTTTTTCTGTGTGTCATTTCCAAAATAAAAAATGTAATAAACAAAAACAAATGAAGTAATGGAGCTTGGCACAAAGGCCGTACATACTGTTTGGTCTCCTACATTTGAAAAGAAGCCCTTTGACAAGAATGATGTGACATCCTGCCTGGATCCTGCCTATTGAACTTAAACAAGCCCAAGTTCAGCCTAAGATCCTTGTAAAGGTATGTTAGTAACACTTAGTTCAAGTTTTAAAAACCAAAGAAGACTGAGCTTTTGGAGTTAAGCCCCTCGGCTCTGGGGAAAACCTGCTGGAACAGATCAACCAGGTGAGCTCAGTGTCCTTTCTTAAAAAAAAACAAAACTCATCTTTATACTATTAATATTTTTCAATCTTTAACACTGTGTCACTGCATAAAACACAAAATCAAATGCGAAATGCAAAATGTAGATATGGTGATAAACAAAATAGCAATGTTTTGGGGCAAGTTTAATAAATTCCTTTGTTATAGCCTCAATGTTAGCATCCTACCATCATGTGCCTGAAACATTAAGAAGGCAGCAAATTGGCATTTTTAACCAACTCACTGAGCTAAAACTATCTTAATTATTGTTCCAGCTAATACAATCTCACAATGAATGTTGTCATTGAAACTATTGAACTCTCCGGTCACTGCCTGAGCATGAGAAATCTACTTTTGTCCACCTCTATCTAAAAAAAGCTGTTGTGTCAAAAATTCTTCAGAAGTCTTAGGCCAAAACCTTTGCTAAAACCAATCAACACAGCCCCGTGTTGAGGCTGTAATGCAGTTGAGCAGCTCCGCATAGCAAGTGTATCATTTAGCTGCCACTCTTATTAGTCCCTGTTCATTTTCAGTCATCACCTGTGCTGCAATGCATCTCAACGAATGAGAGGGGGAAGGGGGGATGAGTGTGCGCTGCAACCATCAACTCTGCGCTCGTGTGCGGTTAGGTTCGTGTACTCTGACCTTGCCGTCCTCCTGGGCCAGCTGGGACACATCAGCGTGTTTGTGTCGGTGAAGCGTGATTGACATTGTGTCATCCCGCCTATCCTGAAGCTCCGAGCACATTATGACTATGTCACACTAATATCCCAGGCATCTGGAATATCCCAAAATGCAACACAGCCTTTGCTTTCATTTCACTCTCCATTCTTCTCTAATAGCTCATATGTTATTACTTAAGAGTTCTCTGTTTCAACATACCTGTCTCTTCTTAAATCCCCAGTCTCTGCAGTACTGATCCCTCACATCCTCTGGCCATTTATAGTAAGTGTAAACTGCAATAAATGTTATTATACTCAGAGAATATAATATCATATAATAGTATGAGAAAGAAAAGGGCAGATGATGGTTATAGTAGTTTCAAACACATTTTTAATCGGACTTTCAGATGGTTTTTGGTAATTCACCAGTGGCTTCAGTAGTTTCAGTTCAGTTCTGAATGGACAATAAACTTGTTGTAAATTTTATTTTAGTTCACTTTTAAGTGACAAATGAGGGATTAGTTTTTCATTTTGTGTGATTAAATTATTGATTTCAGTTCATGAAAGCATCTGTTACGTTACTGTTAAGATTTCTTTCAAAATCCAGAACGGCCACTTTATTAGGTACACCTGTAAAGTCTAATTCAATCCAATACAGCGGCTCTGCCATGAATTCTACTTTCACCGTGTTATAATTTATCAGTTTCTGATGTTGCAACCCTCTGTTCACTGCATTGTACAGCAGTGTTATAGAATGGAACCTTTTCTGTCACAAACGCTGGCGATGACTACAGACAAAAAAAAAAAGTTTCTCGCAGATTAGCAACAGCTGAAAAAACCTACTGCCACAAATATTAAAACAAGTAAGTAAAATGGTACAACTGCTGCATTGCTGCATCCGAAATTAAGCGCAGTTTTCCAACCTCAGTGCCTGAATTACACATTTACAGTAGTATTACTTCTCATGCATATAGTTTGTCCTGTCGCTCTGTTCCTATCAGGGTCTATCTGTGTCAACAAACCCTACTATCTCCTACATCCCCTGAGTCAAGGGCTGTCTGTATCAATGCACCCCCACTACATCCACCCCAGCTAATAGGCCTGTCATGCGCTGTGACATCGTGGGCTTGAACCATGTGACGACTCTGCACGTCAGAGCCATCGCCCATTAGTGAGCGTGACTTGCCAGTAATGTCAGCACTGTGACACGCCTGATTCACTGCCTTACACACTGACCATGATATCATATTAGCCTGAGAGGTCAAGGAGGAGTGACCCTAATGAATACCAATAGGATTCAATACAACGAATGGCACATGGTTTTGAGGCACTTGCTCAGTTTGGAAATCTGTGGCGATAATTTCCCATTCTCTGAAGGAACCAGGGAAGCAGCAAGGTCAGGATCAGCTTAAACAAATGGGGAAAGAGTCAGGAACAAGATGATTAATTAGTTAACAATTTATATTAATGTTCATTGAAAGACCTCCACTTAGAGCGTAATTAATTCTAATTAAAAGAGTGGCTATGGTTATGTCAGCAAGTAAAAAAAAAAAGGACCTAACAATATAATCAAGCTAATTAAATGGGGGTGGTCTGAAACCCTGCAGTTATCAAGAACCGATGATGCCTGAAAATTAAGTGAAGTTGATCCATGTATTTATGCACAAACACATAAAACAGCTTGTTTATGAAAAATAAGGCACAACAGTTTCTCAATTCATTACACATGCAAGAGATTACGCTTCAAGAAAAAAAACAAAAACGAAGGACAGATACCTCAGCAATGCGAAGCGTACTGTCAGTTCATATCAATCCCAGGCATTTTCTCATCTTCCTTTATTTCCATCTCTGCCCTCTTTGCTTTGGTTAAGTTCAAAATCCCCACAAGATGGTGGGAGATTGACATTTGTTCAGCAGAGTTCACAGTGGAGGAGCTGGTGTGATGCACTGAGCCCACCCAAAACTGTCAAGGCCGACAAACAGCGTGCCTCCTCCTCGCTGACGTGCACAGAGATATCACTACGCGTGCCACTGCAAATGGACCACATCCTCTGTGTGTGTGTGTGTGTGTGTGTGTGTGTGTGTGTGATAAGGCCATTCACCTCCATATGACCTGATCTCTCTTTCTCCTGGCTTCCTCTCTATATCTCCCTCACCCAACATCCCCACTTTTGTGACTTTAATTCAATATGCCCTCTTTCTATCCAGCTTCACGCTGCTGATTCTGTTACACGTGCACGCACACACACAGACATGCAAATGTTGAAACAGAGAAAAACTCTAAGACTCCCTGTGCCAATCACCCTTCGCTACTTTTACTCGCTGTGACAACCTTCTGTCCATCAACCGTCACAATCGTCGCATTGCCGCAGTCTTATTTCTGATGGTGTTCAGTGTCACACACCAGCTTTAGCTTGTCGTACTCCATCTGTCAGTCAGCCTGTCACTCCTCCGTGGCCCCGCTTTCAATCAAGCCTGTCAGTCAGCTTGTCCCCAAGCCGACTTTTGGTCTCCCTGTCTGTCAACTGCCAATTTAATTTGTTCATCAGCTCCTGAGTCCTTTTGCCGTTTTCTTCTCAGTATCATGGGACCTACGTGAAAACAACCACAGGCTAAAGCTTACATAACACGATGCCACGCTACCAGGTAGCTCAGAGCCAGGCAGCTCTGACTGACATCCCATGATTGAACCTGTTCAGCAGTGACACATCCCAGGTTACCTTGATCTCATGGCTGGTTTGGGAAATGATGGAAGTGGGCGGGAGGAAAAACTCAACTTCATTCACTTTCTCTTTCTCTCCCTCACTCTCTCGTTCTCTTTTTTTTAATCTAACTTTGCATGTCAAAACGTCAATTCCACACCGAGGGGATGTGACAAGCTCGTGGGCCCAGGGGGGACAGCTCAGAATAAAAGGCCCTGGTGCAAATTGATTTAGATTTTCCTCCAAATCAGTCAAAGAATTTAGCTTTAATGCGAGCTGATCTGAGAGCAACTTGGAGCACGACAGGACGAGGAGAGCGGGACAGTAACTGGGGAGATTAGCCCCGTCACTCCAGAGATCAGCGCACGTCACTGTTGCTCACACACAGGGACACACACACACACACAGAAAAGGCATTCTTGATTTATCAAAACACACACACACATCCAGTAATACACTTTTAATTGTTATAAGTCAAACGTATGGCTTTAGCTCACATGTTCACATGCTCACAAATACTCACACAGCCGATTTGGATTTACATACAACCACACTTACCGTCAACACACACTTCCCCAAACGCACACTTTCTCCTCTTATCACAGTATCTGTCAGCTGTGTAGTGCAGACAACAAGGTGTAGCACAGTTTCCAACACCCTACTGGATGTTTTACATAACACCACAGCAAACTGCAGAAGAGACACACAAACACACACACACAAACACACACACTCACAAACACAATCATCTTTTCCTGTAGGCAATGTAGCTCATTTTAGGGAAAGTCAGCGAGCGGAGTGTCGCTCCGCTGACAACGCCATGCATATTCAGGGAATTCTTATCTCTGTAAGAGTAGTTTGCTTATAGTGCATAAACACATTTTTTTAGCCTAGTTTAAAACTGCAGATGTGTTCAGAGTGTATTCTCATAACTCATAACACATTGTTTACAAAGCGGTTTGGTTGGGAAGGTGATGTTCACTTTTCACTCTCCTGATAAAATTTGGGAAGAATGTAAACCACAAACCATTTACTTTACATGAGAGGTGTCCAAATGTTTTATGGCTGGTGCAAATGGAATAAAAGATTATCCTTAGCCACTTTTCAATTTTTATTTTATAAATATTAAATACTTTTTTTTTTTTTTTTTTGAGAAAGTAAGATTTATTATGTGTTATCTCTGCATGTTGGCTGAGGGAACAGGCTTCAAACACTACATTGCTGTCTAGAGCCAAAGATTGTCTAAAGAATGTGAAGTTGACATCCAGCTTTGCTTAGTGTTGGAGGATGCAAACCCCATATTGTGAGGATTCTTTTTTGTTCATGCCTGTTGGAGAACGTGTTTTGACTTAACTTTCACGAATCTGAAAAGCAATGCAAGAGTACAGTAGGCCAGCAGAGGATCTGCATCGGTTTCAGGTGTTTTAAGCAAGTTGATGTTGCGAAATTAGGTTTGCCAGAGTCAGTAGCCTGTTAATGTGAAACTACATTAAAATACCATCGAATGAACATTAAACATTTACTGTTCTCCAAGAGACTCTGCAATTTTTTGCCGAATCCAACTGGTCGGACTAAACCCCAACTTTTAATTTGCTAAAAACCTACCTCTTGAATGTTTGGTATTTTGCAGAGGGCACATGACACCATTACTAGTATCTAAAAAAGTGTTGCGCTTGCCACAGGGACACACAAGATGCCCCCGGCCACACAGCTCAGTACATCTCCCTGCCCCAGCGTCTGCTCATTTGCAAGCGCTTGATGGCCTTGAACTCTGAGTGGATGGGAAGTGACAGCATCAAAGCCTGAGCTGAGCCAGTCAAACTTCACAGCCCCTCCTGTCAGCAAGAAAATCCCATGGGGAGGGAGGAAGGGAGACAAGGAAAAAAGAAAAGGAAGGAGAGAGATAGAGACAGAAGAGTATTGCCCAACCAACTTCGTCCCATTACCACAGACAAAGCCACCTTAGTGGTCTTAAAACACTAAGACATAAACAGCCTCTCGCATTGCACTAACATTGCTCTTTGACTATACACTTACATATTTGTGCATGTATACAGCCATATATTACCTACTACTGACCCTGATATCACGGTCATGCCAGTTTAAGTCCTGTTATGGTTTTTTATTGACTTTAAAGGCTGGAGTGAGGATCAAAGGCCTGCTTCCCATGAGGTCAGCACTTTTCTCCAGCCCCAGGAATGGGCTTTAAGGTGCCTTGTAATGTGCAAGGAAACAGGACCAAATAGATTGATACACAGGTTTTGACATGCTATTTGAGTTGCAGGCCTGCTGTAATTGGCCACGTCATCATGAATTAAATTAACAATATATAGAGAAGTGCCCTGAGACGAGTGTCTTGGCCTGATCCGTCAGGCATCAGTACAAAGTATATGTGACAGGCCTCTCTAAGAGGAGGAATAGTGGAGACGAGAGGAGGGGGGGAAGTGCTTTTATAAAATATTACTCTGAAAGACATCTGAGCTCAAACTCCTTTACTCCATTCTCTGGCTTTCTTTTGAGTCATCCAGAAACCATCCAGCTGGCAGGGACTCATTTACACCCGAAATGGCTGAAGAAGGTGCTCGGCTAGTTTACAGGTTGGAAAACCAAAAGTAATCTTGATGTTGGACTCTTTAAGTGACTTTTTAGTCCCAATTTGAAATCGGTAACGCTGAAGATTTACACCACAGTTATACTCACCACAGTGGTCAGTGCTTAGGGCTGCAATGCTTGACATCAACACAGAGTCAGAAATATTGTTGTTGCGAATGTTGCCTCCAGCTCATATTTCAGTCCAGCACCATGCACGCCAAGTTACAAATACCTGGAGGTGCACAATCACTCTGTACTTGGTGAGTACAAACTAAGCTTAACTCAATTCTCTTCGGGAGGTCCGATTTTACCAACCGAGAGCTTGGAGAGGACACTCAAATTCTGGTCTTGACTGGGGCGGAACAATTAAATCTTTTCATATCAATATTTCAATTAAGCAAAATCAAATCATTGCAATTGCAATGAAGAGGGCCAAGATCTTAGGGTTCACTCCACTTGTGCCGCTTTGCACATCCTTTGGCAGATCACATTGATGCCACAGGTACCCTCTGGCATTACTACTGGACATATCAGGAGTGCCCCTTTTTGACACCCTGGGAACAATGGCATCTGGTATTGATGCTGTAAATCTACTAAAAACTTCCAGGGTAAGATAAATTACGTAAAACCAAAACGCTACAAACAGTAGCCTGACACACAACAGTCAAACCACAGTCTCCTGTGGAAAAGTCTGTGTCTTGTTGTACTATCCACCACCCCGTCCACCTCCCTATGATGCTTTTTACTTTATATTCTCTGTCATTGCTTTGAACGTCAGATACTGAAGCATCTGGGTTTCCATTGTACTACACTGAAAAGCTCAGAGCTTCAATCTCCGACACAAAATGGCACCTTAAGTGTCATCATGTAAATCAGAAAGGACTGGGCAACACCTCAGTGATGAGAACAGTCTGGTGTCTTTGTTCCTCTCAGTGTGGCACAGGATGTTCTTGGTTGTTTGAGCGATGTTTAGATTTAGCTGTGACCAGATGAGTTGAGATTGCTTTTTGCATCCATGAGGTCTTCAAGTTGTTTATTTGTGTGTTGGTAATCACTGATCTGAAGAAAAGTCACTCCTGTGTATCCCTCAGGTGTGTGTGTGTTCACTGGGTGGGGTTTGAAAATGAACTGACAGGCGAAGAAAAACTGTCACTGATGATGTCACAGTTGTCAGCTACACTTTCGATTCCATATGTTTATAATATGATGAATCATCAATTGATGAGGGAAACCATTGGCATAATGCGTCACCTTCTCCTTTCATACTAACCTTAACCACCATAACTAAATGGTTAACCTCCACCCTCACCGTAATCCAAGTCTAATTCAGTAACCCTGAAACCAATTCTTTTAGGTGTAATCCTTTTTTTCTGGCAAAAGATTGGCTGCTGAATGCAAATATCAACACAGAAATATACCCCCTCTCTTCAGTCTTCCTTCAATATCCCCCACAAATTCATTCATTTGAGTTTCTTTGACAATGGACCTACCAGGTGCATTGAGAGAAGTTTATCCAATACATGCCATACAACATTATTATCACACTTAATGAAATCTGAACACGCAGATAAAACACAAGGATGAAACTATTGTATATGAAGTTTGTTGTCAGCTGTCACACTTTGCTAAATACAGTTGCTGCAGCAACAACAGCAACATTCAGATAAAAGCATACATATGTAATCTAGCAACTTAGCTAGATGGCAGTGACAAACAAATTACTCACTTTTCTATCTCATTTAAACATCTTTGAGCACAGAATGCAGAACTTCTGAAAAGTCTGCTGTGCTGGTTGGGCAGTGTCCTTGGCTACACAACCAGGAAGAATGCCTGGGGTCATTGTCCTGCTGAAAAAATAAGTTATACCCTCTCAGTCATTGCCCAGAGGGAATGGTATGTGTCTCCAGTACTGGGTGGTATTTATGCTCATGAGAATGGAGATTGCTGATGGTGTTAGCCACACATCTATAATCTTTTCATGAGCTCTGCATCTGATATATGTTCTTTGCTTGGATCCATACACATAAAACTTTGACTCATCAGTCCAAAACTCTAGTTTGTGCATCTTTGCCCACTGCAACCTTTTCTTCTGATTTGCAAGAATGACTTTTTTTTCTCTCCAACTCTGCCCATGAGGCCAGATGCCCTGAGTCTCATATAGTGTCTGTGCACATTGGTTTCTCTCTTGTTTTATTCAATGATGGAGCCAATTCAGGAGCAGTGAGGTGTCTGTTTTTCAAGGAGGACACTCGTAAGTACTTATCATCCCTGCTGTTCTGATATATTTGCCAGGAAGTGTGCAAAAGTGACTGAGGCAGACAAATTATTCCAGGCTGTGTTGTTGATATTTGATGTGAATAAAAGTTAGAGGTAGAAAACAGGGTCTTGATTTTTATGACATGTTTTAAACTATAAAGCTCCTAGAATATGTGAAGCAACATGATGTTCAACTTGTGTCAATACAAGAGTTAGTGAGAAAGGGCCTTTATTAGCTTCATGTTTGTTTAATATAGATGGTGGTGCCATGACAAAGAATATAAAAGTTGGATTTCAAACAACTGCATTACTACTCTACTCTCCTTTCGGCTTATCCCGTGTGTTCGGGGTCACCACAGCGGATCATTGTCCGCATGTTGATTTGGCACAGTTTTTACACCGGATGCACCCCTCCCCAATTTCTACCAGGCTTGGACTGGCACTGCATCGCTGGAGAGGGGGAATGGGCTGTTAGGGGTTCAGGGTCTTGCCCAGGGACACTTTGACATATAGCCAGGGCCGGGGATCGAACCACTCACCCTGTGGTCCGTAAGCAACTGCCTTTACCAACTGAGCTATAGCCGCCCCCTATTTCAAACAACTGCATTAACCCCCCACTAAATCAACACCTGGCTCCAATCTGTCCCCTGTGGTTCAAATTGCCCAGAACCCCCACAATGTCCTTCTACGGATTAACTCATATTTTTAAACTTGTTCTTGAGTGATGTATGCTAGTTCAGTCCTACAAGGTCATGTTAGCAGTGCCACAGCACAGACTAAATTAGATCAAATCTACACCACTAAATACTTTAATGCTCATATTCTGTGTTGCATTAAACCAGACCACATCATATTTTATCTGATGTCATTACAGAGTCGTAAATTCTTCCCTTGACTGACAGATGTGTCAGTTCTCAGTGTCACCAGCACAATGTAGACTAGGAAAAAATTGCAACTTTATATTGGAGTCTGTGTGGAGTCAAACACTATGACTCTCACAAATGAGCAAAACAATGATCAACTGTTGCATCTGATGCCTATTTTCTGTCTCTGTTGATTGGGTCTACATTAAAACTACATTAGCTTTCTAAAGGCTTTCTCCAAATGAAAGACACAAATATTAGTCTTAAAAGTTGCACATTGGACCTTTTAATACTTTGGCTTTACTTGAGTATGTCGATTTTCTGACAACTAAAATTAAAAAAAATTGTACTACTCAACATTTACTTGACAATTTTGTTCATTGATTGCTTTTTAAAAAACGTTCTTCATAGAACCCAACGTCTTGGGGCGACTGTGGCGCAGGAAGGTAGAGCGGTCGTCCACCAATCCTCACAGTTGCTGGTTCAATCCCCGGCTTCTCCTGTCATGTGTCAAAGTGTCCTTGAGCAAGCACTGAACCCCAACTTAGTTGCTCCCGGTGAGTGTTGGCCAGCTGCATAGCAGCTCCCCCATCGGTGTGTGAGTGTGTGTGTGAATGGGTGAATAAGAAGCAGTGTAAACACTTTGAGTGCCAATAGGTAGAAAAGCACCATATAAGTGCAGACCTTTTATAGAAAACATAATCAACTAATAATCAGATAATTATCTGATTATTTTTCAGATAGTAATCAATTATTATTATTATTACTCAGATAATATTCAATCATAAACAGATAATTATGTTTTATTAAGAATTTGGCAGTAAATAAAGATACATTTATCAATACTGTGTGTCTTAGTGGACTACTACGAAGCAACAAACTACAGTGCATAGAGGGTATTAGAATTTTTGCAACCAATAAATGCATTTTTATATACCATCCAGTGAATAACTGGCATTATAAACATCTGTTTCTAAATTGATTACTCATTAATATAAAGTTTTCCAATTAGTTTTTCCATAGCAATTTTCACAATGGGCACTCTATTAACCTTATCCATGCCTTTTTTATCCATGTCTGTATTTAGCCTTTACGGATTCTATCAAGTTTCTTAGCAGTGCTGTTCTCCAATAATATAATGTCTTTGTAAAGAAAATTATTCTCACCTTTAAAATGTCTTTTATATCTTAGTGTCATGTACAGTGTGTCCTGTAACACAGAGTCTCTACTAGTTATGTGTTAAGTGGATGGAGGAGGGGACTAATCCTACACATAAGGTTACCAAGTCCATTTTATTAAGTTACCACCACTTAAATTGTGTTTTGACGAACGTGGAAATTTGAGTGCTCATGAATAAAAATAAAAATACGTTGCTGTAATTACCAGGATTTCAAATTAAAAAGTGTATTTAAATCAGTAACTTTCTATTATTTATTTTGGAAACACATTGATTAAGTGGTGGTAACAGGTCCCCCGAATTACTTTTTGTCTTCTGTGAGCTCAAACCAGATGCCATTGGGTGAGAGGCAGGGTACACGCTGGACAGGTCTTCAACCTATCTCAGGGCCACTTTTTACAATAATACAAAATACCTAATGAGATCAGTTAATATTCACCTTGAAGTTTATTTGAAAATCAGCTATGCCATTAAGTTTAATATGCGTGAAAGTGAGCTGCACTAAAATTCGACTGCGAGTGTCAAAAAAATCATATGTGTTTAGTGAAAGAGTCCAGGTTGGCAACAGACACTTGTAGCTACTGAAGTTTGCGGCAGGCTATTGCACTATTCAGGGACAACATCCCGAGCTTCTCAGCATGGGCAGCTTTTAATGACGTTCTAAATCTGTCAAACAAGGCTTTAATTTAAAGAAAAGAAGGGAAATTCTATCATTAGCTGCTTCGGAAACTAGAGTTGGACTTTTCTCAGGTATGTGTAAATGGCGACTAGATTAGTTTGCACGGGTGAAGAAATTATTAAAAAGTCTCACCTAAGACCTGCTGCTTGATATGAATGGCACTTCTGTATGTGTGTGTGTGCGCGCGCATGTCGGTTACGGGTGCGTGCATGCATGCCCACCCCAATGTGTTCGTGTGTGAGAGAGTGTGATGGAAACACTGACTCCTCTAATCTTTAAATTACCTCTGAAAAAGAGAGCGCTGACCTTTACACAGAAGTTATATAAAGTTCAATTTAACAAGCCTCTCCTCTCTATGATTTATTAACCTGAAATCTGAAGTGGAGCCCATTTCTTTACTGCTGCGCCACTTGGTTTGTTGCAAGTAGTCAGGGCTGCAAAGAAAAGTATCACCTGTGGACAAATTCAAGAGTTGGCCCCTCTTTTCTAACTTTGTACCGGTGTGTGTTACATGTTGCCTTTCTGCTTTGTCTCAGCTATTCCCTCGATAAGCAGGAGCATTTATATATTAGCTGGAGTGGCAGCTCCAAAAAAAACAAAAAACAAAAAAGATTCAGGCATTGAAAAGCAATCATGAAAACTGAGTCATGCTTGTGCCAGTTCATTCCCCCTCCTCTGTTAGCCATTTCTTTACTCACTCCTCTCTTTAAAAAAAAAAAAAAAAAAAAAGAAAATCCACCCATCGTCGTCTCTCGCCCCTCTCCCTGTGCAGACTGAGCTAAAAAAAGGCAGGTTTATTTTCTTAAAACCGGCGGAGAGGAGGGGCAGTTGTGGAATAAACTTAGAAGGAGCGAGACAGACTTAAAGGACAGAGGTAAACAATTGAAATGAGAGGGTGAATGACGGAGTGGAAGAAAGAGAGGTGAAGAGAGATGAGGAAAAAGGGATGATGGGAGGAGGGAGATCTCCTCAGAGCAGCAAGGCGGCGTTTGAAGCAGGAAGCTGGCTAGACAACAGAGGCAGCTTTATTTCACAGACACAATGAGCGAGCGCCACAATGGGAGTCATGCCGAGAGCAGGCCTGCACTACACTGAGCCACACACACAGGATTAAAGCGAGAACACACTTAAAGATCCACCCCATGAAAGGAAAGGGAGGGGATATATCTTACACACAGACACCAAGAGAGGAAACAAAACAAAACAACAACAACAAAAAAAAAAAGAACACAAAATGCTATCTGGTGTGTTTCTTTTGATGAAGACATTTTGTGAATAGTGTAATGTTTGCACAGCCTTTCATAATAGCTGTAGGTGCTTTGTGTCTGCCAAGAACCTTTTTTTTTTTTTTTACTATTTTGAGAGATGATCCCAACATTAGGGTGAGCGGAAGTAAGAAAACAAGTAGGGGAGCAAACATCACAGGTACGGAACTGCTTCAGCAAAACCTCCTGTCTAAATAGTCTGTTTGCCATTCGATGAGGTTTTTTTTTTTTTATTTGATTCGATTTTTATTTTTCAACATCCTCCTTTCTTTAGTCACACCTGGGCCTTGAAGCCACTCTCCTGTTCTGTGTGTTAAAAGCTGCCGAGGTGAATTTGCATAGAAAAGCTGTTTGCATATCAAACAGCTGGGATGCAGAGCTCGCATCATCTTTCATTGATTTACAGGGAGATGCATGTAGCGCTGACATGCTGGAGTGCATGTCCCCTTTACCTCCATCTGCCCTTTGTGGGCATATCTTAAACGATCACTGGTGCCTGTGGCAGGAGTGCAGGGCAGCAACGTGCATTGTGTGCATATTCTGCTCTGGTATGTGTGTGTGTGTGTGTGTGTGAATGCACATGAGTGGACCTTCACTATACCTCTCTCACGCTCACACACACACACACACACTCTCGGTCAGCCCTCTTCTTGACAGGGTGCACCGTGGCTGCTAATAAGGGTATTCGTCACGCCAGCAGCTCGCCGTGACAGCGCTCTCCGATCGGCTGCCTCACAATTGTCCCTCAAATATGAACTTATCATTTAATTACACTTGGGGAGCAACTTGATTGCCTTGTCACGATGCAGGTTAGTTAAGAGGAGCGAGATCTTGGCCAGCGGTGACCTTTCTGTCCTGGGAAATGCTCAGCTCGTCATGGGATCACGTAAACTCCACCTGCAATGGGATCAAATTTCTCCTCATCCTCTTTGTCTTATTTTTAATCGCGTGTTCTTTTAACACATCGCCCTTTATTTATCCTCTATTCCAGAGCAGTCGCCTCCAGGGCGTGAGGCGCTTAAGTGTATTTTCCGTTGCGCAGTACCTCGCCGCAGTTTCACATCCCCATTTGTTTTCATTTATGAATGCAGTTTTGTATCGGAGTTCGGTGGTTTGCTGGTGGGTGAAGTGTCAGCTGTTTTGCATGTTGAAATCCCCTTCGTTTGCTTGCCCTAAATTAGTCCAGTGTCTGAAGTAATGAAATCACTCACGACATTAGGAAGTAACTTGGCATTGCTTTTTATTTCCTGTGCACTGCTTAACAGTTCTCCAGGGGGAAACTGGCTCTTGCCAATGAAAGTTCCACCCTGGCACGAGCTAAGCCTTCACAAATGAAGACATATGTCACCAAGAGAGTGAGCTGGAGCAAAAAAAATAAAAAATAAATAAATTTAAAAAAAGGAAAAAAAAAGGCCTGGAGAACTTTTAAATCCTGCACATACCTCTCTGTTAACAAAAAGGCCTCATAAATTCAACCTTTCCAATGAGACACAAATGAAATTTGGAGCCTGAAGTTTGGGCCGTTTTTCTCTCGGATGATTGGAATGAATATGGGGTAGTTAAAGTTTAATATCCTATTATGTGTGTCTGTTTAACTTGCCTGGTTGCCTGGACTGTCAGGAACCTCTGTCTGTCTGTTTCTTTGTCTCTCACTCTGTGATTTTTCAGCATTTTCCAGTGCTTATGAACATTTGTAACCACTAAAATATGTGCTTTCATTTAAAACGCTATGCCTGCAGAGCAAGATTTGTGTCATTTAGGAAGGCTAAGTCTGTTACACAAATGTGTCTGATATGTAAGCCATTAAAATAAAAAAAAAAAATGGAAAACATTACTCAGTAACTGACAGGATGTCTAAAGGTGGATAGACATTACAGAGATATTCCATGACAGAAAGTGAACATTAAAACGCGGCTTTCAGGATAAAATGAACACAATATTAATAATGACCCAAAAATGAAATAACAGGGTTAGAAATATTATCACAAATACACTTAAGCAATTTGTTTGTAGTGAGATAGTAATCGTCTCGATCCCTCCTTAAATGCTTAGCGGCTAACGGACAGCTCGTCTTCTTTACAAAGTACGAAGCAGTGTTGGGTTTTTGAAATGTTTTACTTGGTATATTGCCAAGAGCAGATCCCAATTCTCAAGTTGTCCCATGTATTACAGCAATTTTCACCAGTAAAGAACAGGATCTACCACCCGTACTTATTTTTGTGTTCACGACTACTCTCACATGGCCACTTGTGATTTTGGTACTCGTTTTCGAAATGTGAAAAGACGTTTACGAACTGGTTCACGGGTTCAAAACTAGGACAAAGCAACTCGAGGTCCGAATAAGCACCAGCAGGTTTTGTCTGACGATTTAGTCAAATGTCTTCAGTTCTTTTCTTTGCAAGATATGAGCCACAAATGTTGAAGTCAGACCGTATAAAGTGATGAGTAAAATGTTTTAAATCACTGCTTTACTCAAATTTAGCACAACTTGTCAGACTACCTGTGGGGAAGAATGGGATTACTGAACTAAAGTGTGTGGATTTCACAGTAACAATGATACCATAGTGCATGTAAGAACATCACCTGTCTGCCCTTCTTAGGGTGTGGATGCTTGTGTGAATGATATGCTGATACGCTCTAGCTTTTCAAAATAAAAGCCTCCTTATTAAATCTGTTACATGATGATGAGAAAGCTAATCAACAGTTTGGATGTGATCACATGCAGGTGTTCTCAGACAATTTTATCGCTGGCCTAGTAGAACCACTGTCTTCTCATTTATTCTCACAACGCTTTTCTTTTCCCTTTTACGTGGGCCCTTTACTTTTTCTCCACCATGACTGTGATAAACCTGTTAATGTGCTGAATGCTCCATACACGCATTGCACATCTGTATCATATTTTGATGTGACAAGCATGGAAGAGTAATTGATTACATTAATAGCTAATTACTGGCTCATAATTGGATCTGACTCAATTAAAAAAAAAAAAACCTCTGGGTGATAGTAATGAAACAGGGCGCTACGGCTGAGTGTGAGGCTGCGCAGCCACGCTCGCCAGTGTGCCACAGGCTGCGGGAGGGGAAGAGGGAAGAGGATGGGGGTGGGGCTCTTGATACACCTGCAATGCTAAATCATAAGCGGCTCACTAGATAGAGGCCGGCCTGGGAATGCTTTGTGCTGTTTTTGCAATTCCTCAATGCGGATTTATATCTTTTGCTTTGGGAAAGGTTGTAATATTTCACCGGGTGTGCGGCACTGGTAGTGCACACGCGAGGATTCGGAGTGGGGGTTGTGGGAGGACTGGGGTTGCTGAATTACAGTATCAGCATATATTGTAATTTCATTTTGATAAGGCCATGCTTATAGCCTGGTATGGCTCATCTTCAGCAGAGTGAAGTGGGTGTTATTTTACATATTCTCCAAGCTCAGGGTCTCTGAGGTGCCATCATTAGCAAGACTGTACTAAAAGGGATAGGATCTGCAATTTAGGACGGGTGTTCAGCTAGCATTGCTAGCACAACACATTAGTATGATGTGATAACACAAACCTGGCTTGAAGTCAGTTTATTTCCTGAAATACAGACTTGATGTATGCTGATATTTGTCTCCATATATGTGTTTAGTTGAGTTTTTACGTATACATACGCATTAATATTCCTGCACAAGTGTGTATCATGTGTCTTTTTCTTAAATTTCTGCATTTGTGTATTTCTGCATCTTTGTATGTTCTATTCTGTCTGCATGTGTGTGTGTGTGTGTGTTGTGTTCCCTACCACCACAGCCCTGTCAAATTTCCTTTCAAAGCTGTCTGATCGGGTCGGGCCTTGTCAGCCTGTCACCAAGGCCAGTGTTTCATTAGGACTCCCGCTCTCAATCCGCCCCGTCGAGCACAAGAGCTCAAACACATGCGCAAATTAAATCGACATCCAAACTCACTCCCATACACAAAGCAATTTAAATGATATTCATTAGAGCGATGACAAGTCCTGATGAGCCTTTCAGTACTGCAGAGAGGAAGGGAGAGAGACTGAGAGACAAAGTGAGAGGATGGAGGACTCTTTTTTTTTTTTTTTTTTTTTTCCTCATCAGGTCTTTGCCAACTGTGTTTCATGGGCACTCAGGCATAGCACCCATCAACGCACCTTGATTTAAATAAAAGAGATAAGAAAATGCACATGATGCAAGGAGCTTCCTTGATGTGCTCTGTCCAGTCCACTTCATTACTTCTCTAGGGTTCTCTTTCAGTCTCAGCATCGAGCTGTGTTTCCTGAGAACTCAATGTTACTTCAGCATCCAATCTCAATTGTAGGGAAGGACGGTTGGCAAGTATATTACCAAGTATATTAGCATGTACAGTGGGTGTTTCTAAAGTATATCCTCATTATTTTTTTCTCAAGTATTTTGTTTTTCCAGTCAGAACTCACGCAGGGGCAGACCAAAATCAATCGTTTAGAAGCCGTCTGATCATTTGATTGAGCTCCAAATTGAATAATGTGTGCATAAAACTACACTGTACTTGAAAAAAGTTGTGGAACCTTAATGTCCCGTTTTTTTACATATTTTGTAAAAGAAATGTGCTCCAACTCTTATCTTATTGTGAAGAAGCGCAGTGGGCATCATTGATGACTCGCTCGTTCAAAAACACTGGCAGCAGTGCAGAGATATTCACTTCTGAAAGCATTTTGAATCAGAGCAGAAAAAGAAAGTGCCGGACAGAGTTGTCATGTTGGTGTTAACTTAAGTTGCACACTGGGTTCTTGAATTCTTGTTTTATTATTATTGACCTACTCATTCTTGCTGATCACCAAACCATGTGTGTAACCACTATTTGGCTGTTTGATGTTTAAATTGTCCATTTGTTCATCTGTCTCTTTGTCTTTACTTTACTGGCATTCTTACTTGCATGTTTTCTTTTCTCCTGGGTACTCTGGTTTCTTCCCACAGTCCAAAGACATGCATGTTAAGTTAATTGGTGACTCTAAAATTGCCTTGAGTTGCTAATGGTTGTGTTTCTCTTTATATCTTGAATTATTCTGTACAGCCTTGTTCAGTTAATAACTTACGACCTCTAGTTTTATCAGGTCACTATAAGAAGGAAAGCTTTTCTGTAGAGATGATAAGTTTGGATTGGAAGATTGGAAGTTTAGTGTGGATGATGTTTAAGTTATTTCATATTATACCAGTGGTGCACTCAGGTTTGTGTGAAGGGCAGGGCTGAGAAAGTACTAACCATGGCACCTGATGCATTCTCAAGAGCCCTGCATCAACTTTATTTGGTCCGGTGGAAGCACCTTGGAGGACACTTTGCTACTGCAGCACCTTAAACTGGCAAGACGCTGGACAGATTTGGCCCGATTTTTGCCCTGACCTGCTCATGTCCAGCCCGTTAAAAAGTGCTGCTTTACAGTCCCTTCTGCGTTAAATGCTAATGTTTAAGGTACCATTTTGCATCAGTGACTGGTGCTTGGAGCTTTCCGTGTAGTTGGACAGGGATGGTGTCAAAGGACAAAGGACCGGGGTTCAAGTGTAAGACGTTGCACTTTATTGATGATTGCTTCACAATGTGGCGCACATTGTTACTGCAGTAAGGAAGTACGTGTCTGCTGTTGTCACTGTTTGTAGTGTTTTCTTTTAATGTAATTATTCTTCTAACTTAACCTTACCCTGACATTTTTGTCTGACAAAGTGGCCCTATTTAGCACCTTAGGAAGCTTCAGTATCTGACGCTGTGGGATGAGAACATGTTGTCATGTCTGACTGACTTTTGTGTGGGCAAATTACAACTGAACTTGTTGTTGTTTGATGTGGACTGTGAGCAGGCTCCCATGGCCTGATTAGTCACCCAAATGACCAGCGATCCTGCTATGATCCATTGGATTTATGGCATATTAAAAATTTTGTTGGCTGTCTTAATGCATCTTGTGTTATATTTCTCCCTCTTTTCCAACGTCATGACTATAACTTTTATAATTACTACACAGTAATGAATTGTACTTTCATCAGACAAATGAAATCTACATTGTGGCATTAGTGATGGGGTGGTCAGGGGTCAGTAAATAAATTTTTTCCCATGCTGACCCCTGTCCATCAACATTAACATCACCAGGTGTAATTTGTGTTGTGGTTAATCTGTGTATGTCACCTGTGTTTTGGAAGCATTTGTCACTTAGTAACCACACTGTAGTGACATGTGTAAAGCAGTGGGAGTGTAAAAATAATTGAGTCATAATTATAGACATATAGCAATTCAACTTTATTTATATAGCACAAATTCACAACAAAGTCATCTCAATGCACGTTACAGAACAAAGTCAAGACTATAAAGATGTATAGAGAGAACCCAACAATTTAACCCAACCCAGCAGAAACAGGCTCACGGTGGGCGACCATCTGCCTTGACCGGTTGGGTCGAGTGGAAAGGGAAAAGAAAAAGAGCAACAAAAGCGACAACAAAACATCGGGCAGGTTGGTAGGACCAGTAGCTGCACACTGGAAAACACACAGCTTCAAAGCCTGGGGACACCTGCAGAAAGGGACAGAGGGAGGGGGACAGAGAAGGACAAATAAGGGAGAAAATACACAGATTTAATGACATACAGTGGTGACAATTGCGGGGTGAGAGAAGAGGAGAGAGGGACAGGAGGAGGTGGGTCCCCCAGCAGTCTAAGCCTACAGATGCATAACTATAAGTATAAGCTTTATCAAAGAGGAAGGTTTTAAGTCTAGACTTAAAAGTATAGAGGGTGTCTGCTTCCCGAATCTGAACTGGGAGCTGGTTCCACAGGAGAGGAGCTTGATAGCTAAAGGCTCTAACTACCATTCTACCTTTGGAAATTCTGGGAACCACAAGTAGGCCTGCATTCTGAGAGCAAAGTGGTCTACTGGGATGATTTGGTGCTATGAGGTCTTCTATATATGATGGAGCCTGACCCTTCAGAGCTTTATATGTAAGAAGCAGGGTTTTAAATTCTATTCTAGATTGTGTTGCATTACAAGAACAATTGCTAGTACAGTGACTGTTTAGATTAATTGAAGTTGTATTGGTTTGTGAGTTGCGTGTGAGGCAGGCGACTAAGAAAAGCAGCTGAAATGCTTTCTATGTGGACATGCAATAAAGATATATTTGGATCAGAATATAGTTTGGCATAATCAATTCACGATAATCATCCACTAAGTTTTGTTTAAATGTAACTTTAAATTTAATTTAAATTTTACTTTTCCTCAGAAATTTCTAATTATTATTAAACACATACACTGATCCCTCTCCCCCCTCTATTATTTTTTTCCTTTCTTTTTAGGCACAGGCCAATTAATTCAGGTTTCTCCGCACAGCCCCTAATTAACCCCTTCAGGACTGAAAATATGCTTAACAGTGGTGATTAAGGCCAAGCCTGAAATTAGCCATGCTGCTCTGTTGTAATGACAAAATCCACATTCCCAGTTTGAAGTGTGTGTGTGTGTGTGTGTGTGTGTGTGTGTGTGCGTGTGTTTATGCTGCCACACAGGCACTTGTCTCTTTGTGTTTGTGTCTGATGCCTCTTGATTACCACCATCTCTTTGTTAAAGCTGCATGCATTACCCCCCTATTCTCATTAGCCTCTACCGAGAAGACATGCACACTTTTTTAAAATTAAATATACACTCTCACACTGTGGTATCATGGTATACATTTCTGGCATATGTACAGTAATATGTTACTGCAGCCATTTGTGCCTACTGGCACGACTGAGGGCCAATTGTCTTTTGTTCATGCAGAGGCCAGCCGCACACACACACTGGCTCTGATGTTGTAATCAATTTGTGTGGCCAGACGTAGTCTGGACATGTGTGTTAATTAACGTTCTTGTGGGAGGAAATAATTTAACCGCGATAATGAGCTTGAAGAGGAGCAGTGAGAGGGGTGTGATCTCTGAGATACCAGGCAAACCGAACAGGGAGTGTCCTAACACTCCTAGATTTTCCTTCCATTTGCCGAGCTCGTAACTCCTTAAGCTTTCTTGATAACTTCCCTCACTATAGTCTCCTTTTTGCAAAAGTCTCAAACTTTTTTTTTTGTTTGTTTGTTTTTTTCTAAAAAGGCTAAATTAATGGGCTAAATTAACCTTTTTTTGTGTTAAAAAAAAGTTGAACACTTCCAAGGGAGGTGGGTTGTGAATATTTTTTAATGTGGTAACTAATTTGAAATGCTAAAATCTTATTTGTCCTAATATAGGAATACTATCCATACCTATCTAATTGTGCAGATGGACATTATAGAAACACTGCTGAATTGCGAGATGTGCGAGATGATGTATATTGATGATTGGAGCATACAGAATTACTACTGTTACTGTCACTGTTTGTAGCGTTTTGTTTTTTATATAATTTTTCAAAGTTTTTGTACCTATCCCAACGCAGTTTTTCTGTGTATATAAAGTCAATAAAGTGGACCTGTAGTGTCAATACTGAACTCCATTGTTGTTTTTGACTTTTTCAGTCTTTTTGTTCTTTTATGCACAAATTGCGAAGTAAAAAAAGCCAAACTTCGCCAATTTGTTGGGCACAGGAACAAACAAGAATTTTCAACTCTTGTGGAGGAGTCAATCTTCACAACAACCAGTCGTTAAGTGTGTTGCCTCCTCAGTTTACCAAGATATCAGGTGTGTGCTACTTCCAGACTGTCAGAGAGTAGAAGTCGATTATAGCTGTTGGACTTTCTGTGTGAACTGTCCAGTCTCTGACGGCCTTTGTTAGTCTTCAAGTGTGTCCCCAACATCCAAAAGCTTCTCACACCTGCATTTAGACAGTTTAACCCATTTCTTTCTGGCAGATCCTCTAAAGCTCCATCTGATTGGATAGAAGTTGTCTCTCCACAGATGTTCTTGGCTGTACTACATACGTATACTTCAGGAAGGGTTGCCCTGGTTTCACTTTGTCATTACAGGTGATTGAGTGCAGACTGAAGTGGCAATTTCTATCCATTTCAAATTAAATCTAGTTTAAAGGTCGCAAAAAGTGAATTGGTCTGAATAATATCTGAAGCTACTGTATACTCATACAGTAAAAGCTCCCTGTATATCACATACACACAGACACGCGCACACAAACACACATTAACATCCACATTCACCATGCATCTTCTTTGAGTGCATGTGTATCAGCGCACGCGACTGGGATTCTATTTGTGTTGGTGAAGTGGCTGAGCTGTGTTTGTAGCGTTTGGAGGAAATTACCCAGCGAGCACTGCCTCGGCCACAGTAGACATATGGCATATTGATTTCTTGTTGTGAGGAGTGCTGTTCAAGCCCCATTTAAGATTTCCATCGAGCCTACAGCCCTGAGAACGGTAGACAGCTGTAAATTAGGGAAATTGCACATTCATCACAAGCGTTATTTTAAGATCCCTTAAAACACGTGGGGCCACAGAAGATCTATGTTGTTGCAGACAACAAACATACACAACGACTGACTGACTGACTGACACTTCATCAGGACATAGAAGTGTACATTAAAAGCCAAATCACACTTTTGAATCATGGTAGTTATTATGGGATGTGATACTTAAGCCGCTGTAGCGAACGAGAAAACGCACCAAGCAAAAACATTAGCTGCTTTCTCATATGAACTTCAAATAATATCTACAGAATCAGGTGCAAACATTGTCCAGAGTTGCCATTAAACAAATGCAGCACACAACAGAAGGTTGTCAGTGTCATGTTCTCACTTAATGGAAATACTGCGTTTGGTTTAGGTAAAAGGTGGCACTTGGATAGAGCATGTAAGAGTCACGACTGGACGCAGAACATACAAAGCAGAAATGGCAGGGTTTTATTTTCAGCACATCGAAGCATAGCAAGTCTCCTACCATCAGACCATCTCAGCATCGGCCCTCACTGACAGCCCCTCCTGTTAAACATATTCATTGGCGTGTTTGTGTAAATTACCCATCCTCTTCACCCTCACATGTTTGTGTTCTTGTGATTTTGCGCCTGTCGCATGATAGAAACAACATCAACATGCGGCCTCACTCGTTTCCTGAAAATGCTCAACACAATTACCTGCTCTATTCACACATGGGCTCATTACACAGACATTGTACTAGGGAGCAGACGGGGTAAAGTAAGTGTAATGTTCGGTCCAACTGATTAAAAAACACGACGAAATGCAGAAATGTGCAGCGAATAAAAAAAAAATGAACCGCAGTTAGCACAGATGACTGTGGAAATGTTTGCAGGAGGCAGAAACAGGAAACACAACCACATACATCACAAAACTTTACAAACCTGTACCCGTCGACTTCAGTAGCTTCATGAGTGTATCCCAGGTGCAAGATTGTTGCCTGTGCTGTTTGCTGCATTTTTGTATTTCAAGTGTGTTTCCGTATTTGGCTGTGTTTTCCATATTTGTAACATTTTCTTCCTAAATGTGGCACCTGTGTTGTAAAATTAATTGATCTTAATTTGCTTCTGTTTTGTCCATTTGCACATTTCCTTACTCACTACGACTATTTAAAACGTTATTAAAAGGACTATTGAATTGATGAGGACATTGTTAGAGGTCTTTATCACAATATGTTTAATTAACATTAAATTATACCTCAAATAACAATAATTAGTGAGCGCCTTTCAAAATAAATTTCAAACCACGAATATTCAATATCTTTTCGTATGTGTATCGTCTATGTGAGTGGGTAATCTCTGCTTTTTTTCCGAAACAGGTGTTTCTGTTTGTTCCTCTTTCAACATGCACAAAGACACCAAGAAGATTTAGAGCTACACTGGAGCACTGGAGAGTAAGAAACATTAAATTTAATCCTTGGAAGGATTCTTTAAATATTTTATTAAAAAGGCATAAAAATAAAAAAAATGTCATGATTCTACTTCCCAACTGCTTCTGATGTGTGACTTTGATGTGCAACTTCTGAGTCTCTTGGCACACTTCCTATAGCTGAAGGACCTGCGAAGACAGAATTTACATATGCCATTGCTGTGATCTGGGACATCAGTGGCTGTACAAATGAATACCTTTCTCCCAAAGCACTACATTAGTGAATCAAGGCGCTGGTAATGTTACCAAGAGGAGATGCTCTGGTAAATTACAAACTAAGAGACTTCAAGACAGAGATTCAGAGTGATCTCTTGGTCGCCCTGAATGCTTTTTTTTTTTGATGTTTTACATCCGAATGAGTTCTATTTGGTTTACCACTGTAGTGCAAATGCTCATGCTGTTATGCTTGACTTCACATACAAAGAAGTAGAAAGGTTATTTTGTCGCTGTAGGTAAGACAACTCTGTCGACACAGGACGGTGGAGTGCAGGTATCTCTACTTTTAAATCAACTATAAGTAAACACAAGTAGATCCGTGTGCGAGTGTAGCTGTGGTTTTTCGTTTTTCTTACCTTGAACTGCCAGCAGCAGTGGATTGGCTGCAGTGTGTTACGGACAAAGTTTTGAAACTCAACTGGAAGAAATCACTGACCACAAAGTATTTCCATATGTTGTACTTGCAATTATCATCAGGGGGTTAACATAAACTCATTGTTTCCCAACTCACAGATTTACAGAATTTAGATTTTTTTGCAATTAGTGTGTCCCGTCAGTGTGCCCATGACGAAGACCACGGCCTCATGTGCAGTTTAAAGTCTGGAATTTCAGGGGTCTATTGTCAAGAAGATACTAGAAAAAAAAACCAATTTGAAAATCAATTTGTATCTTTTCAGATAAGTTAGTAGGTTAGTTAAGTCTGATTTTTCTGAAGCTACGTTCACAAATGTTTTAGAAATCCTAGGCATATATTTAATAAGACGCCATCTTTGACTTGAAACCCCAGTCAGTCAACGTTAACTGAGTACAGTTTCTTTATTGTTATACAGTAGAGGGGGTAATGACCCATCAAGTTAACCAACGATCCACTGTCATTGGGCATATCTTTCACTGACTGACCATGTCTCTACACGTTCGTCAAACTGCACAAATGCAGGTGCCTCAGCCTAGAAAATACACAGATGAGGAACAATGGAGATCTTTTTTTTTAGGCTTTTTGTACAGGGTGTTGTAGTCTAAACAGGCACATCACTCGAATGTAAGAAATCTTATTTAGGCACACAGGTGCGAATGAGTTCAAGCAGGAATGGCCAACAACCAAAGCAGTTTTCAACCAGGTGCATTTTTTATTGCAACTTGAAGAAAAGTGTATCTAAAAAGTATTTGACCAAGGGCGGGTTTCTACCTACTCCGAGCAGATAATAGGCAGGAAAAGAAAGGGAGCCCATATGACTGAAGATGAGAACTTCTGTGGTTGTTATTGTATATGTAATAAAAATATAAATCGCCAATATAAACTGTTCATCAAAACACCTCCATAGGCCAAATATACTTTTCTGTATATTTGCCGGTAGCAGCTAAGTACAACTATAGACCAATAAGCCTTTTTGTATACTTGTCAATATAACTAGTTTATACTTACTGTATAGCATTTTGTTTAGTATGTTTCTGAAAAGTACATAAAAAGTAAATGATATTCTTTCATTAAAAAAAAGGATACAAATCAACTACTAACTTAAACATGCAGTACTTCTTTTTCGCACATCCACAACATATCTGTTGACTATAGTGAGATATTTGGCTAATTGCTATGAAGACACCAAAGCAAAAGCAGACCCCTGTAAATGTGTCCTATTTTAAATGTTGAAAATTGAAAGATCAGAATGAGTCTTTATGTAGTTAAAAAAAAAAAAAAAAAAGGGAGAGGAGCTCACAAAAGTAATCTAAATATATTTATACTCGATAAAAATCTAACATTGTATGAAATATTAGTCGTATTGACAGCTTTGTGGTACACTTTTATGTGTCAGCACTGGATCAATGCTTTTACAGAATACAGAATTTAAATGAAACTCGAGGAAACTTGTGATTGACACCTCTATTATATGCTGAAGAAATAAGACTGTATGTACAGTAGCTGTTGTAATGTGGACTATAAAACTATGCTCATTGAAAACTGTCAGTTGTCATAGATATCTGTGTGGAGTAAGCAGTACTTAAGTATTGTTGGACTTACAGATTTTGTGTTTCCACCAACATTTCTTTTTGTTATTAAATCCATATTTTCCAAAAACTGGTTGTCATTATCAACAGAGCAGGTCACATGGAATAAACCTAAAAACCAAGTCAATTCTTTTCATAAAAGGCCGGTGGAAGGCCTTAGAACAGTTGGCTGTTGAGCTAACTGTTCTAAATAAATATAATATAATTTTTATAATATCTTTAATAGGGAAACAAGTAATTAGATGTGCAGCCTATAGGTAGCACCATGCCTGTGTATGCAAGTGAAAGAACGGGAGGGGAAGGAAATGGGAATAGAGAAAGGAGTCAAAAGAAGGGAGATGGACAGGGTGAGCTCCCTGTGTGTCTTTGTGTAAGCGGTGTGCTCGCTTGTACCTTGGCTTTATTTGTGTTATGCCGTGTGATTCCATTGTGAGGAGCAGATCCACTGAGCTTGTATTCCCACCCTCCCCACAAGCCCCTGCTTTAGATAAAGCTGTCTGGATCTGCAGCGCACCTTCGTCCAATGCATGTGAGCAGTTTACTGTTGTGGAGGTTCTCCGGGAGATTGTGACGGTTGTATTGTGTGGGCCACAATGGGGGTGTGGTATGCCGGCATATAGCACCATCTCCCAAATCACTATTTAGATGTTAATGTTTGCTGGCGTAGCTGGCGTCTGATAGTGCAGTTGTTTAACATCAAAGAAAGACTACAACACTTTTGGATAGTCTATAGAATCATGTTCAATTGCAGGGGGCACCATACGAGCTCATATTATGCCTTAGGACTAGAAATGTCCTGAGCCAATCCTGAGAGCCTGCACCTGGTCTGATCCAGCTCCGAAAACGCCAGTAAAAATGCTGGCCATTCTTTACTTTACTCTATTGCTACAGTTCTGCCGGGCTCCATATTTCCCTCTGTCTCCACCCTCTTTTTTCTGCTTTCTGCAGCGAAAATGTTTCTGCTTTACCAAAGTTGACCACAACGCTCATCAGCTGTACCTGCAACAACATTTGCCAGTAACCGAGACATTTCAACAGATGTTTATCAAAAAAGCTAAACACATTTAGTTTTTCAGAAAAGTGACGTATTGGACACATGTAACACAGAGCTTGTTCTGCTATTTATTAGCGATTGTTGGCATCGAAGGCAGCAGGTGGTAGAAGGGTTGGCAGTGGCGCCTCACGGCTAGAAGGTCCCCGGTTTGAATCCACAGGCCGGCAATGGCATATCAATGTGGTGTTTGGATCTGTGTATCTCTCTGTGTTGACCCTGAGACCTGTCCGGGGGGTGTAGCCTGCCTCTCCCCAATGACAGCTGGGATAGGCTACAGCACCCCATGACCCTGAACTGGATAAATGTTTAACATAATGGGTGGATAGATGTTGGCACTGGAAACCAAATTAAATATAAATGCCTTTAAAACATGTATTAGCTTTTGCCAAGAGCTGTGGGAGACTTTGTTGAATTTTGTCATATATCCATAATGAAATGATAGTTTGTTGTGGCAGTAAAACGGACATAAGTGTGTACCAGTAAATCTAGAACTAATAAAACCACTGTCTGTAGTCTTCACTGTAAAAAAATACAGGCTACATAAGAGGACTGTAGGCTTTATACTCAGTGTAACATAATTTGTTTGACATCATTTATTAATATATTAGAAATACTGCTACATTATTAAAATAATCAAAAATTATAGGAAGCAAGGTTGTTGAGATATATCCCCTGATTTTAGTCGAATACTTTGATTAAAATAAGTAAGTGTTCAGTTTGATTAAGATGATTTGACCATAGTAGGAAATGCTTCAATTTTAATTTCATGTCACTTTAAATAAAACTCTACAACATTTATCATTAAAGCACAGTTAACACAGTCATGGTTTCAAATTTTAGACACAATATTATAACTCCCCACTTTGGTTGTGTTGTAAACTGAGACGGTGTGCAGCTGTATGCATATAACGTCGGGTGCTTTTGGTGTTTGCGTCAGCATAATCCGTATCTGGAGGTCACCATTTACTCCTCATTTTACTTAACAAACTGTAACTAATGGGCTTTAGTGCACATTTTGATTACATCGGGACACATAGGAAGTCCTTGAATGTTAACGTTTCCTTGGATGTGTGTGAGTGAGTGCACACATCCCTGCCGTAGTACCCCCTGTCTCCTGCATGCTAGTTTTGAACCTTAATAAGCCCTTGCCTCTGCTTGCCGGGTGTGAAGGCAAGGAGAGAGAAAATGGCTTTCTTACACTTCAATTTCACGCATATTTTCTTTGAGGCTAATGAGAGCCTTAAATATGGTGCCAGACTTCAGGCTGCACTGTTGAAGGCTGACATTTTCACACACAGTGGCACCCTGTCACTGTGGATGAAGTCCTTCTACCTGGCTGTTGAGAGGTATGTGTGTGTGTGTGTGTGTGTGTGCCTTTTACACATCTATGTGTGTACGTGTGAAGAAAAGAAGAGAATTTGGTGTTGTGGCCTGTACAGTTGTTGTGTTGTGTGCAGGTGTGTGCTCTTGCCCATACATAGATGTCTTTTTGCAGCAGAATGGTGCAGAAAAAGTGACGTAGTTACAGAACACAGGACTGTCTCATTTATGTTTGTATGAGCAGATTTGGGTCCGTGGTGATGCTAAACATGCTAGTTTCTACACACTTCTTTGTCCAGCTATACATTTTTCATAGAGCTTTTCACCTAAGCTCTAACTCTTCTTTCGCTATATGGTAGTGATGCGATTTGTATTTAATCACATCTGTGAACAAAATATGAATAAATAAATACTCAAAAGGCTTGAAATGAGCTGCACAGTTTGTCAGCATTGTTGTCATCTCCCATGAAGCCTAAACAAATGTCTTTCAGGTTCCTTACCTCGTGGATAGTAGTCACAAGACGGATGTTGGAGATAATTATGGAGCTGGGGACATGTAGAAAAAACTTTTCCCATTGGAAAAGAGAGACAAGGTGAGTACAGTCCTCATTTGCTCCCAGGTTGTTTAATTGCAAAGAATGATCAATGATGAATGAACTGGATTATGATATCACTGCGCGATGCTATCTGAAACTACGGTGTGTGTTTGTTTTATGGTGTTTCGAATTGAGATCCCTTTTTGCACAAATTAGGTGGCAATTAGTAGATTCCGTTTCTTAAAATTACACCATAAAAGACAGTTTTGTTGCAGAGATAAAACAGCTGTTGTCATTGTTCTGTTTACTGTTTGGAGGCCTTTTATTACAGGTTCAATCTTATATATGCAATGCGTGCCTTAGTCTAAAGCCACCAGGACAACAGAAGTGGGTACTGAAAAACCCAACAATGATGGCATCTGTTTGCATGTCTGAATGCAGTATATGTATGGGTGTGTGAGTGTGTGTGTGTGTGTGTGTGTTTGTCTCCCACACGGCCAGCTGCTGCCACTCACTGTAAACTAGTCTGCAGCTCGTCACAGACAGACGTTGACACACTCCCAGTCTAATGTGCTCATTAGGGACTGCACAGCACACACATAATTGATAGCCATGACACATAGGATGCGCACACACACATTGTTGCAAAAAACAGTTTCCTTTTTTTAATGCTGCAGTAGAAAACAAGGTTATATGAAGTCATATAATGGGGGGGTTCATTGTCAGGAACAACAACAACAGAAAACGAAAGAACGAAATGAAAAAGACTAACGGCACAGAATGCATAACGGTATCTGTGCTGTTTACATGCCGATATTTTACACATAAGGATTTTATTTTTTTTTTTATTTCTCTACACTGGCAGCTGTCAGTTACTTCAGCAAATTAACTGCCAGAAATGTAGCAGAACTTGTCACTCAAGAGGTTAGTGTAACCATGGTTACCTTTCATATCCCAAAAAGATAAAGCTGCAGTGTGAAATCATGACAGAGTAATTAGACGGAAAGAAAATGACCAACAGGCATTCAACGATATGAAACAACCAAGAGTGCTTATAAATAACAGTTTACATTGTGAAATATCTTCATAAAGCAACATCTTTTTTTTTGTACAACCTTTAATATCATTTTAGTGTTCATCCAGCGGCACGCCGTGGCGCCTGGTAAAAAGAGTCTTTAACCCTTTGAGCACGAGTTGGGAATAAAAAGATTCACCTGCCATCCTTTTTCTGATCTCCCTTTTTTGTATCGTTTGATTAAATAACACATTTATAAAACTATTGTGCAAAACAATTTTAGTTAGGTCTTCATATACTGTGCACCAGCAGATAACCTTTTTTTTTTTTTTAAATTAAAAATATAGAAATGATGCATAATTTAGACAGGAATTAGTTAATATGTTTTTATATACATATTTTACACAGACCTGAATTAATATAGGTCCCTGATCGACCAAAGTAAAAGACTTATTTAGTTTGTTTTTTTGTTTTTTAACCACACAGCTCCAATGCTTGTGTCAAGTCTGGTGAGTATCTGCCAGACAAATATTGAACCCAAGCTGAACACCTTGCACTGTAAAGAATCTCCTTATAAAACCTCTCTCGTGTTTAGTCTTAGACATCCTGTATGTCTGGGAAGTAAGCATTGCAGACAAAATGCAGCTTATGCTTTCAGTTCTCAAAATAGCTTCAGTAACTCCCAATCCCATATCTTGAGTGTCTGTAGATGTAGAAGTGCTTGACGTACTCAGAGGGTTAAATATTAAATGCTGCCTTCAGCAGAAAAAAGGTATAGAAAGTAAAAAATGGACAGAGCGAGCAGGAGGGTGGAAGAAAAAAAACATTGAAAGTGCACCAGATTTATCTATAAAAGGTTTAACTAAACTGTTTTCCTTTATGCATGCAGCTTGTCACACCCCAGTGATGCCAAAATATAAAGGAAAAGAATTGCATTTACACAAGTTTCAAAATACACATCACTTCATTTTAGAATCTCTTTTTTAAACCTTCATATACTGTATCTTCTCAACGACAACAACCCCTCACTCCTCCATCTGCACATTTTGAACAAAGTCACTGTTCCTGTCAGCAGAGATCACTAAAATCAAGTGTCTTGGGCTGGAGTGAGTCTACCTCCCACAGAAACAAAAGAGAAAAACATCTTGTACAACACAAAATTTAAAACCATGTGCCGAAACTCAAAGCAGTAGTTGTATGGCATCTTTGTGCAGTTCCATCACATTAAGAAACCTTTCTTTTCTCTGCAAGAAATGTCTGTGAAAGGCTAAAGAGAGACAGAACAAGAAAGAGTGAGCCATTGCGAAAGAGTGCAGCATCGTCCTCAGCCAGTGCTACTGTTTTTCCAGCTCACACACATACATGAGATGGTCCTCGGGGGACTTCCCGTGAGTCTTGCTCAGATGAAGTTTCACCGCGTGCTTGCTCGCAAAAGTCCGGTTGCACAGATTGCACTGGTACACGGTCCCGCTGTCGTCATCGTCGGGGGAGGGTGATGGTGAGTCAGTTAAGGGCAGAGAGGTGGTTAAGGATGAGGGCAGGGACATGGATAAGGAAGAGGGTAGGGATGTGGGTAGAGAGGAGGGCAAAGCGTGGCTAGATGAATGAAGATTTGAAAGCAGTTTTTCAGAGAGTCCTTTGGTGTGGTGTTGTTGATGGCGTTGATGCGATAACTGGCTTAGCAGCTGTTCCCCAGAAAGCTTGGCCAGGTCTCGCAGACGAAAGCCTAAATGTGATTCTAAGTGGCTGACATAGGTGGATGGTGAGCGAATCTGAGAGGCGCAGTCACTGCAGAAAAACACTGGGTGACCTGAATCCAAGTTTTTCAAGAACTTGGTGCCACCGGTTCTCCTGAGCTGGTACTTGACATTAGCCAGCCAATGAGATATTGTAGTCATTGAGAGGCCAGTGAAACGGGAGATATGCATTCTCTCCTGTGGGCTCAGGTCCGACATCATGTACTTGCCATCGTTTGTTTGCCTCAGACTGGAAGCAAACTGAGCTTGTAGGATTAGGAGGTGTTGTGGGTTCCAGTTTGACTGGCGGCCTTTACGTTTCTGGGCCGGCGAAATATCTTCCGTTTCCTCCTGTGTGATGCCTTCAATGTCGGATCTCTCAGAATGGCTGGTAGGTGTGGAGGACTTGGAGACAGCCTGACTTTCAGTCAGGTTCCTAAGCATGTCAGAGATGTCTGACAGGGCATTTTCCCTCAAAGGGGACGTGGACATAAAAGATGCTACAGCAGCTGAAGCTTTGGTCATAGTGACAGTGGATGAGGGAGAAACTGAAGATGGGGTGGAAGTGGTGGAAGAAAGAGCTGTTGAACCCAAAGAACCACTAATGCTATTTTTGTCAGTATTTTTGCCTTTGGTGAGATCTATGGGTTGGTCGTTATTTAGATGTTGCTGGTAGAAATAACGGTCTAAGTGGTCATTACTGGGCTTTTTGGTCTGTGCTGGTGGAGTGGAAGCAGCAATCGCTGCTTTCTCTGCTAGACTGTTGCTCATCTTAAACAGCATGCTCATGGGGTCCAGGGAGGGGAGGGCGGGCTTAGCGGCCTTTCCTAGGTGGACGTTCATTACTGACTGCAGTGCACTAAGAGGGTTGACAAATGGCTGTTCGGGAGGTGGATGATCTGTAATGATAGCTGTACTGCCACAAAGGGAGGACGGGAGTGGGGGTGTCACAGCAGTTGACTCAACTCCATTCTCAACAGACTCCTTTATAGAATTGTCTCCATTTGAATCTCTCTGGCCAGCTCCACTTCCATCTTCTATCTCCTTTTCCACTCTAGCGGTATTCTCAGGAGTTTTACAGCCTCCCGCTCTACTTTCTTTGGGGGACTCTCCCCTCGCTGAGTCCCCTGTCTCGCTGTTGCATGGTGAGGGTGTGATACGTCTCATAGGAGATCCCCTCACAACACCACTGGGCTCTCTCATTTTCTCCTCTACCTTGGCAACTTTCTCTGTCACTTTCTTCACCAGTTCTTCCATTGCATGGAAGTTGTTTTTGGGAAGTGGAGATGTCTGGCAGCTAGGAGGGGAGATCAGAGGCTGGCTCTTGCCAGTGGGAGAGAGGATTTCCCCTCCAGGGAACATGTATTTAAGTGGGGAGCTCTTACCAGAGTTGCCTAGAGAGAGCTTCATTATGTTTGGGAGCTGGTAAGCGGCATGGATGCTGGGATATCCACCCCAGCTTGGAGAGCCATTCTGGGCTTTGTTGATGGCTGAAGTCACTGTGTTCTCCAAGGACTTGAGAATATCAAGGCCCCCCTTTGGACTTTCATCCAGATCCTCCTCAGTCAGGTAACTGTACTTTGAAGAAACATCAAACTTCTCCTCAGACTCCTCCTCACCTCCCGCCTTCTTCTCCTTGTTAAAATTGTTACCATTGTTAACGATCGACTCTTTAGTGCATTCCTCCTCCTTCTCCTCCTTTTTAATTTCCACAGCCATGGCAGTGGGGGAGATGCTGGATGGAGGAGGCACTGGGGCAGGTGGAGGGGAGAAGGTTGTGGCAGCCAGGGGAACGGACTGGACCTTTTCTTCAGCTGCCAAATTAAGAGTAGGGGCTGGTGTGGATGATTCTATAATGGGTTTGCCTTTCTTGATGGCAGAGTTGGTGACTTTTATAAAGTGTCCAGTCACCATCATGTGAGCGGTAAGCTCTTGCAGCGTATCGTGAGAGCTGCCACACTCCATGCATTTGAGGATCTGCGACTTCCGGGACTCAAACTGCCAGGCATAGCTGGCACCATTCTGATGTCCATAGCGGTTGTTCGGCGTGATGTAAGGGTTAGTAACCTTCTGTAGTATGTCATTAGTGTCGTTGAGGGAGGTGGGCTTCGGTGTGGTGCCTCCATTAGAATCAGGTGAGCTGGGGATGTCTAGATCAATCGGAACCCTTTTTCGAGCTGTGGAGATAATCTTAGCTGCCACTGGTGTAACAGGCTCTTTCAGAGGCACTTTCTGGTAGTGTTTCGTCTTGATCATGTGGACACTTAGGTCCTGCAGGGATTCAAAGGAGTGCCCACAATACATGCACTTTAGAACTTTCTGTGCATCCTCCTTCCCCTCCATCTCTAGCAAAGAGCGCTTTCTAGGCTTAGACCACCGTTTAGTACCTTCACTATCTGTCTCGTGGTTATCATCGCGGTAGTGGCCTGTCTCATTCATGTGCACCGTGAGCTCAACTAGTGTATCATAGGCCGCACTGCAGTCCTTACAGCGGAATTTGCTGGCACCAGTGAATATAGAGCCATAAAGCTTTGAGCTTTGTCGGTATAGCTGAACTGTGCTAAAGAGGTTAGGTTCTGCTGACACTGTAGACACAGCCACCGTGGGATGTTGAACCAGGCCCAGTCTGTTGTGGTGGTTCTGTGATGCCTGCTGAAGAGTTTTAGCTATAGCTGTCTGGTGCCAGTCATAGCCTCCACTTCCACAGCTACTGCTGCTGCTGCTACTACTGCTGCTGCTGTGACTGCGTGGGGGTTTTTCAGCAGGGGGCTGGCTCAGGTTCAGATTCAGTGTAGACCAATAGGAGTTGGTCAGGAAGGAGGTGTAAATTGCCTTCATCTTCTCCAGGCTGTCGGCCACTGAGCCTGTGGTGGTTAATACAGCCTCATCTCCACTTACTGCGGCAGCAGCATGGGCGCCAGCCATCATAGCAGAGGAGGAAGACAGGGAAAGGGCATTTGAGGGCTCTTTTGAGAGGAGGACATCGTCCTCATTTTTCAGTGAAGAGCTCTCAAAATCCGACATTCTATCACTGGATTCGCTCAGGTGAGACTCACTGTCCATCTCCTGACCAGAAAATTCAGCAGCGTTGGGGGAGTCATGGAAACCAGTTGATCCTGGCCTGTCCTTAAGAAGGAAGTCCTTGTCCTGACACAAAAACTTGGCAGCCGGTTCCTCCCCTTCCTGAGCTGAGTCGTCTCCATCCAGGTCCTCCTCCAACAGGGCTGCTTCCTTTTCATCATCAGGGACGTACGCTGCTCAGACAGAGAGAAGAAAAAACAGAAAAGGGAAAGAGAGATTTGTTAGAACCACACTGACAGCATATCTAACAGAGATTCTCAGTTCTGTATTCTTGTTTCTTCAAGCAGGGAACTGATAGAAATGCAAGATACTGGCATTCACTTTCTCCAGAGGAAACAGAGCAGTCATCCAGTGACAGTCACAGACAAAGTATTTCCTATCATAAACAGTTAAAGTAATTCTGTTATAACTTCCCCTTTTTACATTGACATTGTTTTCAAATTGGAATCAATTCACCACCTCTTCCCATTATCGCTCCACCCCCAGGTCTTTGTTCTGTATTGCAGAAAATCACAGACAGCCAGCAAGAAAAATGGAGGATGGAAAGAGAAAGATGGAGGGAGGGAGAGGGGAAAATAGCTCTTCAAACAGAACTTGCCACCTTATTCTTCTCAAGGGGCAACAGCTTGAAATTAAAACTAAATTTGAAATTAATGAAGCACATTCTGGCGGTGGCATTCGTTTCTGAAGTAATAAATTACTTGTATCAACCTCGGAGACAGCGGTTCCTGTCTGTCAATTAATATGTCTTACGCTTCTTCTGCAGACTCTAATGCATTCCCTAACAGACACACTCGCCATTTAAATTAAGCATGCATTTTCACTCATTACACTGCTCAGCCCTCGCCTCCTCGTAAATAAAAATGAATGTATGTACGTTTGCCTGCGACAAATCTCTCCCTGCAAAACCCATTTGCTTCAATTACCAAAGATTAGAAAAAAGTTTAGAGTTATTATTTACAGTTTAGCTTCGGGGACTGAGCTCGAGGCTTTCAATTTATATTCAAATCCCTCTGGTTTAAGAATAATACAATGGAAATCATAGAGAAAAGATGTATCAAGGCGAATCACAGTCTTGCCTCTTTGTACATCGATGAATGTTTTCCTTTGTTAATAGGTCTATCAAAAGCATAAATCAACATCAGATGAGAAATGCTGCCTGGTCACCCTTTGTGGTTCAAGCTGGATTTCTGAATAAAAACCGATGCACACACATGCAGATGTGTGCACGAACATCTCTCTTGTTTTTGCAGCTCCACCGGCAAAGAAGAAGATGAGCATGTGTGAACGTCAGCGGCTTTGTAGCCTAGCATTCCTTCCTGCAACAGGCCATCACTCATCTAAGCTGGTATGTAAACACAGAGTGAGCCGGTCAGTGGGATATGGGTGTGGCACAGAAGCCCAAACTCGATCCAAATCTACCACTTTCAAAGGAAAACGTGAAAAAAAAAAGTTGAATTGTATTACATTTATGATGACAGTGCACAGGGAAAATTCCTTAAAAACCAAAGAAAGACCAAAAAAAAAACCAAAAAAAACCTACATTGAAAACAAAAATCTAAATCATGGCTACAGTTTGAGGAAAATAAGGGGCTGAAAAACACACAGGAAAATACAGGCTTCCACAGGCAATGCATTCGCAACCTGCCAGCCACCGCACACAACACACCTCAGGTGTTGCAAACTCCTGTCTCTCACTAAGGACTGCAACTTGTGTGTGTACCTGCATGTGTGCATGTGTGTGTACATGTCTATTTGTTAGCACTTGCATCATCAACAACGCAGAAAGAAGACTCTGTCATTGTCAGGCCACTGGTTGCCATCGGCAATGATGCGACACTGCCGTGGGATAAACAGATGCACAGAGACACAGATATCCCAGAGCCCATCACACATCATGTATACAAATTGGCACACACACACTCACACACACATGCATAACACTTGTACTGTAACTGCTCTGGTCTAACAACATTTTGCCTTCAGGCAATCTCAGGAGTCTGTTCCAGCATTGAAAAACAAGCACCTATTTGAACACTTCCAACATATTAACTAATATTAAATACTGTTACACTGTGTGCAGTTTATTGAACATAAGCCATTTTAAAATATTGATGATCCATATTTTAACATTTATGGATGTAAAACACGCGCACACACACACAACCAAGTGTGACACATCTCCACAGAGCTTCCCTATGTCTTCCTGTTTCTCTCTCCCCCACTCAGTCTCAGAGACACATCCACCCGCCTGCACATACGTGCAGCCAAGCAGACCCACATGTACATGCCATCTGTTCTGAATCAGCCAAAACGACAGCTGTTTAAGAGAACAATGATGCTCTGGCTTCAGAAACAGCCGAACACAGTGGCACGGTGCTCTCATCAAGGCCAAACATCAATGTGCGATCCCCTTTAAAACATAACACACACACAAACTCTCTCTTTGGTTCAAATTAGCTTCCTTTGTGTGATAAGAACGCAGTGCGTATTTGTATACTTGCAAGTGTGTGATATGTATAGAGGCGCAAGCAGAGGATCGGAGAGACAAAAAGGTGTTTGCCAGCAGTATGTTTTGAATAAAACCTTGGTGTGTAGGCTGCATCCAATATACTGTACCTACATGGAAAAAACGAAGCACAACTAATTTCTAGACTTATCTTAGGGAGAGAATGTTGAAAAATGGGGACATAGGTGCAGTGTTACAATATCTTACATACAGTGACATGTATCCTGCCGTTGTGGGTGCCTGCATTGGTTTTAGTATCAACAGCAACTTCTCATAGTATAATGTCAAATTGTGTGACTTCATTTTCAATGCTTTCCAGTATTTTTGAAGCGTTTCACCATCCACCAAAAGATCGCTTGCAATTACAGAAGGCAACGGGTAGTTCACAGCCGTTTCATTAGAGCTTGCTGTTTTCTAAACGTGTTCCAAAGGCACTGAATTTAACTCTATTAATAATGTAAAATACATAATGTTATATTTATTTTACATACAAGACAGCATTACAGGATTTTGCTTCTTCTTTAGTGAGGTGCAAACCCCTTTGAAGAAAAGTTGAGATGTGTAAAATGCAAAAATTTGCAAATCATTTTTTTGTTGGGAGACAACCGCCATAGGCTGAAAACACTATGTGATGGTTAAGAAAACACCTGGTGCAACATCTACAACTGGCAACAGATCAGTATCACAACAGATTATAAAAAGATCATGTTTCTCAATTTATAATTGCAAAGAGTTTGGGAATTTCATCATCTGTAATTCATCACATCAATAAAACATTCAGAGAATCTGGAGAAATCTCTGTACTGAAGGGACAAGGCCAAAAAACAGTATTGGTTACTACAGTTCTACACCACACTACACTACGGGTCTCAACACCTGTGAAAACCACCGTCAATAAACAGCTTGTTGCTGAGTCCACGAATGTGAGTTAAAAATCTACCATGCAAAAATACAAATATATAAAAACAAGATCCGGAAATGCCAAAATATTCTCTAAGTCTGAGCTCATTGAAGATAGAATGAGGGGACATGGAAAACTGTCCTGTTGTCGGACTAGTCAAAAACCAAAAATTCATTTGAAAATCAAGGATGCTGAGTGACCATCGGACTCGTTGTCAGCGTTCAGTTCCAAAACCAGTAAGGGTGTGGGGATGCATCAGTACACTCCGCATGGGTAACTTGCACATCTGTGAAGGCTCCATTAATGCTGAATAACATAATCAACAACACATGCTGCCATCCAGATGACGTCTTCTGCGGGGAAGACCTTTTCTATTACAGCAACACACTGCCAAACCACATTCTGCACGTGTTACAACAGCATGGCTGCACAGCAAAAGACTGTAGGAGCTAAACGGGTCTGCCTGCAGTGGAGACCTGTCGCCCACCAATGAAGTGAAGTGGTAAACGTGATCCTATTCAGACTTTTTTGGAAAGTTGTTGCTGGTATCAACTTTAAAATGAGCAAAACCAAATCAGTTTGAACATTTGAAATGAATCAAAGTCAAAAAAGGGTTTAGATATTTTTTACAAATCATATTTACAGTCATTTGTAAGCCTATTACTTTGTAAAATTCCTAAAAATGAATATTTATTTAACAATTGTAGCCTATAAAATGTAAAATGAGATATTCTGATTATCTTATTGGAATAAAAATATAAATCTGACCAAATAGTTTGATTGTGTTTGTGTGTGAGGAGTACAAGGCAGGGAAAGGAGGACAGCTTGGCAGGAAGTGAAGACCAGGGGCACACACACACACACACACACACACACACACACACACACACACGCACACACACACAAAATGCACATGCAGAGATGACTCCCAAGGCCACTGGCTTAGGTCCAGGCTGGAAGGTTCACAGCGATATGACCCAGGATACTGAGATAAAAATAAAGAAACACATCCACACACACACACAGAAACACAGCCATAGAAAACCACTGGAACAGCAGAACCTTGAGCCAAACGCACCAGGTATGCAGGTGCTCTTTTAATTAGTAGAAAGAGAGTGAGGTAGAGAGAGTTCCAGATGAACTGTCAGCAGGGAGGAAGAGTTGGTTTGATCTCATTTCCAGGAGAACGGGCCGGGAGAGACTGCTGATTTGGAAGCCTCAGCAAGGCGAGCAAACAGCGCAGTTGCATCTGAGCGGGGGAAAGCTTGGAAATGATTCTTGACATGTGAACAAATCCCCGCCATAATAGCAAATACTTCTAATAATAAACAGTCAAATGGAAGTACTGTAGATGGAAACTTTGGATTTACAGTCACATGAAAAACACTTTGATAGAACGTCTGTGTATTATTGTCTGTGCATAAAGGGAGGGAATACTTATGCACTCTGCAGCTGTTATGATGTTAGGAAAGAGTTTATCATGCTTATATAACCACTTAACAGCCCTATCAGACACACAGGCACGTCAACGCTGTCTGTTTACACTTCTGCTCAGGCCGTGTATTTTCAGTGTGGTGTTCACATCAGTCCCATGCACATCAACTGATTGATTGATTAATTGATTGATTGATTTTTGTTGGGGGGCAGACAAAGCTGAAAACATGTGCAGACCTAAGATGAAAGTTAAATGAATTGTCTCCCATTGTGTGAATGAGTTTCTACATACTTGTCTGTTCTACACAGCCATCCCCCTCCCATTTCCCACTTGATGAGATCCTATAATCTCCAGCCTCACCTCCCTCCCTTCCTCATTTCCATCTCTTCCCAATCACCAGTGCAACCCACATTAATGAAGTTAATTGAATCTGAGATCGATAATGCTTAATTATTGTGATTTGACATGCACAGACAAATTGGTGGAATGGCTTCTCTCCTTGTGTGTGTGTGTGTGTGAGATTGTGCAGGCATGGTGTTTGAAGGGGCAAGACTATCAGCAGCGATTGCCATGGGAATGGAGAGTTGTGCCATCGATCCCCAAGAGGTGTCTGATCGACCCAGACGTCTCATGATGGGGCTGTTTCCTTTAGGCAGCTACACGACATCCCAGACTTATAACATATTTGCTATTTTATTGGAATATGATGCATTAATTGCTTTTCCAGTGGCACACTTTGCTCTTAGAAACATATTGCACATCTGTCATAGTCTGACTGGAAAACAACATTGTATTGTTGCAGTTCCTGTACTTCATAGCCTCCAAAATATTTCAATATACTTGCATTTAAAATGTTATACAGCAAATAGTTCTGCTATTTCTGGTATTTACTCACGGTTTACATTGATAATAATAAAATGACGAAAAAATGATAATAACCTTGCATGATTTATAGCCTTTTTTGTAAAACACATTACATTTATATTGTTTTTTTATTCAAGTCTATACTGTATTGTTCATGTGTACTTATATAGCACTTTTCTACCTATTAGCACTCAAAGCACCAAAGTCAGGTTTCAGTGTCTTGCTCAGGGACACTTCAACATGTGACCGGAGGAGCCGGGGATCGAACCAACAACTGTGATGTTGGTGGACGACTGCTCTACCTTCCTGTGCTACAGTCGCCCCTAGCTGCATGATAGTGGTAATGAACAGCATGATAAGCAAAACGTCTTTTGAAAAAAAGCTGAGATAATATTACAGCACATAGTGGCAGTGGTGTGTGTGTGTGTGTGCATGTGTGTGATGAGGGAGGGTAGATTAGATTTGGAGTGGCAACAGTTAGTGTGTCTGGCTGTAGCTGCACCAGCATCACTGTCACAACACTCTGAAATACTGCAGTCATTCAGAAACACAGATCCTGTTGTAATACACGTCTGTGTGTGTCTGTAAATGTGAGCAGTGTTACACTGGCTAATCATCTTCCCCTGCCACTCAGCCGGAGAATGGTTGGCAGGGTATTTACATGCCAGTGCTAACAGCCAATACAGTATGTGTAAAGTGTATACATGCGGTCCAGAGGTTTTTGTACAAATGAAATGCAGCACCTATTGGTTAGACGTGGAGTCAACAACATCAACTTAACTCAAAGCTGTGGGAGTCAACACTGTCTGTGTGTGTGTGATAGGGATGTAACCAAAAGCAAAAGTGTTAAAATTAACACACCAGCTAATTATCGCATAAGCCATAAAGCACAGAACGAGTTTCTTATTTAACATTTTGATTTAAAGATTTATGAGAAACATGGAAGAAGAGTCAAGGAGAAGTTGTTTTGATGCGTAAGTTCAAGATGCACATTACAAGAAACCGTTTCAAGTTCGGAGTATGTTAAAAGACCAAGATGCATTTATTTTGTTTTCTCTCAATGAAATGAACAGGAATTGCTATTTAATATGGGTTTTACGGAGCAAAACACATTTCAGATACCTCTCTGATGCTCTAACAAACACCAGGCATCAGCATCACTCTTGAAATGTGATAATAAATGAAAAGGACACAATCCACAGCTACAGCTTCATTTGTACTGGTGCTTCACAGACTGATTTGAACTCACAAAACAGAAAGTATGATTTAAGATTGCACAGAGTTGCTACATGTTTTTTTTTTATTTTTTTATTAATACAGTAGCAGAATGTTGGCCAGAACTCCAATACTTTTACTGGTGCCAGTGCTCTCAACCAGTAAACCATGCTCATGCATGATATCCAGCATGTGCATTTAGTTTCTTTGAAGGAAAACCAGGTTTTTAACAAATCCAAGTTGTTATAAAGCAAATTTAATTTGCACTTCATTCTAAGTTACCTACTTTCTTAGACTGACGCCACAAATAACTACAGTACAGAGCGTTTTGTGTTTTGTTTTACTTTCAGTCAGATGACTCATTGCTTCATCTATTGCTCCAGACATTCAATAGGCCCTTCAACCTCAAACAACCCACAGAAGCATGAGTTAAAGGAATTGGTGGGCCTGCACCAAAATGGTGGATGCAGTGTCTTTACAGTGGCAGAAATACATAGCAGATGATGTAACACTGCTTTTCATCCTAAATTGTCAAAAACACTCGAACTGTGCAAATGGGTTAAGTTTAGGCACTAAACTAACATGGTTAGGTTTAGTTAACCCTAACTAAACTAACATGGTTAGGTTTAGTTCAAATGTTGTAGTTGCATTTCACGGGTTCATCAAATAACCATACTGTGGTTATGATATAGGACAAAAAGCTAAAAGCTGGTTCACCCCGAATCTGAACTACAGTCTCCTGTGGAAAGTCCACTGGAAGATTTCTTTGTCTAAATATGAGGTGACTCCATAATTTTTATGCTGCCCAAAGGAAACAAGTCCCTCTTGGACGCTCTTTCCTGCTTGTACAGCCCAGAGTCATATTTTAAAGCACAGTCTCCTCCACTCTGATGCTTCCTTTGTGCAGTCTTTTGTCATGAACATACACATTTGTTTTTTTTAAAAAAAAAAAGGCAGATAAGAAACTTGGTTACATGGCAGAAAAATTATCTGATATCATTTACATAGCGGTTAAGAAATCAGCTTACTAAGAGCCAAAACAACCGAGTTAAGGGCTTGTAAACGCAGCCAGTGTCTAGTTCACACCACACAAATATCACATATTATCATTAGGTGACTGTCAGTAAATGATCCTCTGCCTGTCCTTTGTTATTCAGATAGGTTGCATTTGGAGCAGCCACTCTCAAAGCAATACAGGGCAATTCAAGGTCATGGGCGCTTGTCCCAAGGGATGTGTGGGTATGCAGAAAGACAAGAAGAAGAAAAAACAACAACAACAGTGGGGTGCAGAGTTAGCTAAGCAGAGCTGGGCTTAATCATTCTCACCATGTTCCATTCGTTTCCCTAGTTTTATTATTCATTTTCCTAATTCGTTCCTTCATTTTTAACTTTCCTTTTCTCTTAATTTCACAATCTTTGCCTTTATCTTGTCTCCTAAGGAACAGATCTGACTTGCCAAGAGGGTAAGTGAGCACAATCGAGTAGGGACACACACACACACACACACACACACACACACACTCACACCAAGCAACAGAAGAAAACACCACAGTGCTCAGTAACAAACGTAACACATTAAACACATGCACACACACGCACGTTGCAAAGGGAAACAAAGCTGTGTGCCAGCATCACTGTGCAGTAATGTCTGTACTTTAGCATATTTGCTAAATAGTATAAATGTCTGTATTCTTCTTTCCCAGAGACAAGAACACATGCACCACTTTGACAAAACACACACATTCACACACACTCTTTGCAGTGCAGTCTGGTTAGTTGCTGGGTATCTATTACCTGCCAGTTTGCTCTGATCTCTTTGGACAGCTCTGATCAAAAGCTGTCATCCGACCTACTCGACTGGGCTTGCTAGAGAAGTTAGCAACAGGGAATGTGTGTGTGTGTGTGTGTGTTTTGGAGTAAATCACATAGTGGTCTGGGTGTAAATAAAATGACAGGATCACTTTAAAGTCCTGTCAAGTTGGCAGGAAGCGATTATGATAACGCCCGCTTTGCTCCAACGCAAACGGACATACTCAGATTCAGTGGCCAGAGCGTAATATACATGATATAGCTCTTTTGTGTCTCGTCCTCTCTGCATTTGTGTCTTTTCTTTTGTTTCCTCTTTCACATTTTTTTCCCCCCTTTCCTTTGTTATTGATGCTACAGGCTGGAGGTGCATCTGCTGAGAACAGATTGAAAGAAAATCTCACTCGCAGACAAATTCAGGCCTTTAAATCTATAAAGCAAGAACGTGCCAACTCACTATTCACACATCCAATCACACATGCGGACACACGCACGCATTCTCTAACACACACACCAAAAAAAAAAAAAAAAAAAAAAAAAGGACGCACACATCCTGCATCTAAAAATGAAATGCATCTTCTCCACATAGAAATAATAAGATTTCCCCCAAATGAAGTGTAAACCAAACAGAACACAGATGTAAAAGACGAGTAGCAAAGCTCAGTCTGAGCAATAAAAGGTGTGAAATGTGAGCGGTTTTAGGGGGAAAGAAAAACGGCTGGCAATAAAGCTGGAAACCAGCACTGCTCCAAGGCAATTTAGACTGCAAAACACAAACCATTAAGTTTGTGCATTATCTTTTAATTTAATCTTGAATGATTTATAATCCATCACGCAAGGCTTCGACCATATCCAATTATTCTCTGCTGCTTGATTGACAACAAAGGTGATTTATTAAGCTAATAAAAACTGATGTGCTCTCCACTTGCTCTGAAAATAACCAGCCGGGCCGAGAGCTTAAAGACACACTTCGCCCACGAACACACAAACACACACACACACACACACACACACACCTCCTTACTAAGAGGTATAAGATCAATACTTTGTGTGTGCCTGCATGTTTATTTTGAAGTTGTGAGTCTTTGTGCGCAAGGTTAAAATGTGTGGGAACCCTTTTAACAATTGCTCAAGTATCTCTTCACTTAAAAGTGAAATCGGTCTCCATCTGTCCCCGCAGCCTCTCTCTCTTACTGTGCCAGAAATGTCGGGAATCAAAATGTCAGGCGTAGTGACAGGCCTTGGTTTTACCCTATGCAAAGGCGAGTGATTATATTAGGTTTTAATTCCTCCATCCACGGCATATATGTCATCTTAGTCTCTGCTTTATCTGCTAATGTTACGCTCAATCACTTGATATTAATGGAAAAACAAGAGAGCCAGGGTATGTGCATGTATGTGTGTATGGGTCTTTGTTGATGAGTGGAGGTGTGGGGCGGGCTAGAGGGGGTCCACAGTTCACATGCATATAAATGTAGGAGAGTGCCATTAAACATATTAGCATGTTTACAGCACCGAGTGGTGTATTAGGCTCATTTAATGAGGCTCACATGCTTTAATGTGGCTGCATGCACACACACACACACACACACACACACACACACACACACACACACCACACGGCTTTCTCTCTGTTTTCTTTTGTTTTGCTTCTCCGGCTTTTTTAGTTATTTCTGGTTATTTTTTTTAAATAAATTAGGTTTTTCTGACATGTTTAGAAATGCCCACTTAATGCAGTTGTGTTTCAAGGTGACTGAATTAGTCATATGGATAACGGCAACAATGTTCCCAGAAAAGGATGTGAATAATTTTACTTCTCCTTTACGATCAGTTGTTAGTGAGGGTTAAGATGTTAGAGGACAACTTCACTGATTTTAGATTTTAGTACATGTAAATAAATGCCATTAAACTGCTCTTTGACTTCCCTATACTAAAATATTTGTCTGCTTCTAGCTGAAAAATGCCCCGGGATGACATCACTTGGAGGAACCTTCAGTTAAGATTATGTCCTCTTGTTGCTCACACTATGGAGTTTGTAATCGTGGTCAACCTACTTTTCCAGAGCTCCCCCAGATGAAATCATCTGAACTCGAATGAATAGGTAGAAGCAGAGAAATCATTTGATATAGGGAAGTCAGAGAGACTTTTATATGGATTAATTTACATTTACATGCTAAACTGAAATCATAGAAAGCAAGTTGAAAATCGGTGAAGTCGCTCTTTAAGGAACTAATGCAGAAAATTGACAGTGGTGGATGAAGTACTCAAAAACTGTACTTAAGTAAAAGTCGGAATAAAAAATTTAAAATTAAAGTATTAAAAGCAAAAGTAATTCACAATTGTTTTTTCTCTGTCCTTTTCTGTGGACGAGTGCCACGGCGTGGTTCATAAAAAAATGGAAAAAGTAGTTTAGTATAAAATTTGTAGAGCGACGTGTCTGTAACGCAGCTTACAAATGTAGTGGAGTAAAAAGTACAGATATTTGCTCTTAGATATAGTGGAGTAAAATCCAAAGTAGTCATAATTAAATCTACTTAAGTAAAGTACAGATACATGAAAAATGTACTCAAGTACAGTAACAAAGTACTTTGGTACTTTCAACCATTGGTCATTGAATATATATGACTATAAATCAATTCTGTGTATATGTAAATTTAAATATGTTAAATAGTGAAATTTAGAGAAAATCTGCCAAAAACATTCAGCGAATCCAGAGAAATCACTGTATACAAGGAACGAGGGCAAAAACCAATACAGAATAATCAGGATCTTCAGGCAGCACTGCATTAAAAGCACCTCTGAAAACCGTGAACAAAGTTTATCGCTGCATCAAACATGTAAAGTTTAAATTCTACCATGCAAAGAAGCAACTTTTTCTTCTTTTCCTTTCAGGAGTCGCCACAGCGAATCACGTGCCTCCATCTAACCCTGTCCTCTGCATCCTCTTCTCTCACACCAACTAACTTCATGTCCTCTCTCTCTAGATCCAGAAATGTCCTCTTTGGTCTTCCTCTAGACCTCCTGCCTGGCAGCTCCAACCTCAGCATTATTCTGTATTGTTTTTTTTGCCCTTGTTCCTTGTATACAGTGATTTCTCATGCAAAGAAACAACCTTATTAAAAAAAAAAAAAAAAAAAAAAAAAAGATCCAGAGATGCTGGAAACCTGGCCAATGCAACTGAATTGAGAAAAACTTTGACAAGACGCAGACCCACTGAACACAGGCAACAATTCCTAGGCTTCAACAAGACATACAACTTCTTATCCAACGACACGACACACATCTGCAAAAGCTCTAATGCCACATTTTCCTACTGAATACTGATAGTAACAGACTGCAATATAAATGTGTTACTATCAATTCTGCTGTGACTATTTATTTATTTTCCTCATCCCTATATTTTATTATTATAATATATATTGTTTCATATTTTCAACACAAAAAGCTCATCGATACTGTACAGTAGCCCAGGGACATTCTAAGCACAGTACGTGTCCGTCTCCATAAAGACTTCCTGACTTTTTTCACTTTAACTTCTCTCCCGCATCGTCATCACATAGCAACATGCAATTAAAGTGCAACCTGAGAAGTGCAGGTAGTGAAAAACAACACATCAAAAGTCAGTTCCTTGGCTTTGATAGTTAGCGTGTTGTTAATATGTTGGTATAGCTGCAGACGTGTCGCCTAACATGATGGATCTCTGGCCCTCGGAAGCCATCAACACTGTTCCTTTTTTGGCCATGGGGTGCAGCCTGTGTCTGAGTATGTGGGTTTGTTCAAGGCGAATGATGGGTTTTCGGTTTCAAAGCACTGGATTTGCGTGTCTGAGACCGTGTGCATGTGCTTCCAGTAGGGCGGTAAAAGACAGACAGTGATGAATTATGTCAGGAAGGAGACTGACATTTTTAATCATGTAATTAGGCTTTAAGGACAGCAAAAATGAAAGAAAGAAAGATCTTTTAAGTCATGCAAACAATGTAAGCATGGATGTGTGCACATATGTGCATGTGTTTAACTGTAAAAACACCTCAGTATATGAAAGAGCCCCTCAAGTCATGGCACCCAGACTACAGGTAGCGCAAGAAGGCAAACAGGGCCCTGTCTAACTTCACAACCTCAGAGTGCTGTTATGGCAACAGAGCCTTAAGGGAATAGATAGACATGCACATGCAAACACACAGATACATATAAAGGAGATAAAAGAGCTTAAGATCCATAGAGACGAACTTAGAAGTGGTGGATTTTTTTTCTTGTATTAACTGTAATATATCCTGTATGTTGACATATTTTATTTTCCTGAAGGTGTAATAATTATTGCCACATAAATGTGTGGTATAGCATAGTTAACCGACACGTATAAATGCCGTGATTGAAGTATCAAAACAACAAATTAACACGTTAACAAAAACCAGAGAATACATTTTTGACATTCAACTTCTACGTTAGCTGTTTCGTATATTCTTAAAAGCCAGTCTGTTCAAAGCCGTCTTTCATGTGACTTTATTCGAGGTCATTTCCAACATCAGTGTGTTCAGAAAACGCGATAGTTGCCAGCTGCGTTAGACTTGGTCAGTTAGTTGCAATATTTGTATTTGTGTTGTGTTGCTAGTTTCAGTTAAAGGATATACTGGATATTTATGTCAAACTGTGAACAGGCCTAACATGTAACTGACTTGTCTGAATGTCCTCTAAGACATTGATGATGACAATCGATTGCAATAAAAGAAGTAGAAGTCGCCGGTTTTCAACCTGCTATGGTTGTAGTCTTGAGAGTACAGGGAAACTAATGCTTTTAATGCTTGTCCCTGGAACCTCTGTATTACGTCCAACATGATGACATCCTCTGAACTGAACTCCTCCTTCTGGCGGATTGATCCTGTGAAATGAACTCCTACTGATCCGAAGGTGTTTTGTTAGCCCAGCGCAGTAACATTTTAACATGGGGAACACAGATGGGAGTTTTATGTCCTTTATACTCATGTATTCACCAAATTAGAAGCACAAAAAGCTGTAAAATGTTCTATTTTTTAAACTACAGCATAGAAATTATATGCAACACATTTTTATTTTATTACACGTCAGGTGTTGGAGGAAGACTGTGGCTCAGGAGGTAGAGAGCGTATTCATTGGTCCCGAAGTGTCCGGGACTGAACCCCAAGCTAATCCTGGTGGGTCAGGCACAGATGGCAGCCGTCATCATAGGTGTGTGTGTGTGTGTGTGAACATAAAGCCCTTTGGGTACAAATAGGGTAGAAAGGTGCTAAAGAAGAGCAAACCTGCTCAACTGTTCTAAAATACAAAAATGAAATAATACAGTACATTGTAAAACATTGTCTGTAGATTTTGCTTCTAATTAGAAAATGGGTAGGTAGAAAACATCTGACAAATTAGGTGCGTGCATGTGTGCGTGTGCACGCACGTCTTAGAATAAAACTTAAGTAGATGCTGCTTGTTACTAGTCACGTTTGACTGCTGACTGTCCCATCACAGTCAGTAGAGCCACTAAAACCTTGATGACACAGATAGTGATGTGATTGGATCTTTATCTAAAAAAAAAAAAAAAAAAAAAGCATTTTACTGTTCCACCGCATCATGTCATAAATATTTGCCATACAACTCTCACACACACACAAAACACATGTGTGCAAACCTACAAGCATGATACAGTACATACACTAGCTGTGGTCTTGGAGGCAACTGTGATTGGTGACAGCTGTGTGCAGGACATCATGTGACGGCTGTGCACACACCCCCACCCCCCAATGTAAAACAGAGCGTTTGCCTTGTCGGCCATGTCTTGACACAGGCCACAATTGATTAGTGTGATTTACAACATAACTCCTACACACACACACACACACACAGGGATTCACTCTTTGGCAAACAGGCGAGTGCTTGCATGTGTGCGATCATGTGTGCTGCTCTGACTCCGTACTGGGCCTGTGGAATCCATAAACGCCGAGCGTTGACGTGGTTTCCTCTTAGATCGGAGGAGCTCTATCTGTCTCTCTCTGCTTTTTCTCAGTCACACATCCCAACAAAGCTGCTAAAATGGTCCGTTTGTACAAATCATTTTGCGTGAAGGTTTATTTAGAAAAATAACTTTACACCCTTGTGTGTATTTTTAATTAAAGACACCAAAGTCCTGTGGCCAGATTACTCTTTTTAACTCCCCCCCCCCCCCCCCCCCCCCCAAATCGTGTGGTTTTTAGCTAAAAATACATCAAGTGAAAGAGTAAAGGATCTTCCTCCAGACATGATCACATTATCACACATCACCAAAAAACTATATTTGTAACCCATCGCCCTGGGGGCTGGGAACAAAACAATGGTTTGCATTCATCTAACGGGATGCTGACATATTTGACCAGACAGCTTCATAAAATTGCACAAGCACCAAAGGGAGACAAATCTGGGCTGTTTGAATACGCTCAAATTGAAGCGATCTAAAGGCAGGACAGTATTAGTTTCCCACTGTATTTTAGCATGTGATGTAGTTGAGGCATTTCATTCAAGAGCTGAATTCATGTCACAGGAGAAAGAGAAACATGGCTTGACATAGCTTCTATTTTTAATTTTATGCTTTGTGCACTAGCAAACAAAACTATCTTATAGTCAATGCTTATTCATTTTAATATAACGTATTTACATTCGCTGTGAAGTTGAGGCTCCATTATTCCAATAACATTTTACAATGAGTTTAATTTTCATTTCAGAGTGATGGAGCTTCGGCTTCCTAATGTAGAAGTCTGTGGAGTGGATGCATTGGTTTTCAACTCTGAAATTCTTGACTGAGATATGTAATGCTTGCTTTTGCTTAAACCATGTGGTGACAGTTCACACAGACCAGCCAAGTGAAATAAAGCCCATGTGACATATTTAACTCATATTACCGAGACTTTTCTTGGTTCAGTCATGACTAATAACAGTTTAGGAATGCTCAACTATTAACAGATTTCTCAGAAACACCCACCCTTGCTTTCATTTTAAGAACTTGATGCCAGTGGGGGAGACCGGGGAGTGTTCTAACACTGGCTTAGTTGTAACACTGTCAGTTGCACGGCTCAGAGAAAGAGCTGCGATGCTGTCATTACTATCATACAATCTCAGGAGACGGGAGAAGTGGGATTTCTCTGTGAGCAACACGGTGGGTCTTATGACCAAAACACAGATTTTCAGGAATGAAAGATTTGGCGAAATTTGGTTTTAGCCATTTGTTAATTTTACTGGACGTACAATGTTGTTTTTGTCTTTTTGCTAAAATGATGCTTTAAGAAAAATGTAAGAGCACTATAAATTGTTCAGAACAGTTTATTCTTTATGCTTCAATATTTTTTTTGCCATTTTCTTTCTAAAAATGAATAAACTGATAACGTTTCTATACATTAGCTCATGTTATTATTAGCTCTGTGGGGTGGGTTGTAACAATCAAAACCATTGCATTTCACATTTTACATAACCTAACTTAGATTGTGTATTAAATGTGCCAAATAATGGTTGTCATAAGTTGGACAGGAGTTGGACACGAGTTTTTAATGCCCAATAAAAAAAGTGTAACTACCCTACAACCAGATTAAATTACAACCAATTTGTTTAGATGTTGGGAAAAAATATGTTTTTAAGCCTGACCAAAAAAACAAAAAAACTAAAAATATTTTTACAGTAATTGCATGTTTTCAGGCCTTCAGATATGAGCGTTTCCACTCTGTAGCTATCGGAACGCTATTAAACACCTGAGCTCATAATGGTCAATGAAATCAATAGCTACATGTTTACCAATCAAGTGTCTATTGACTAGGTTATAAGTGCTAATGAATCACACACACACACACACTCACACACACACATTCTCCTTTCTCTTTCTGCTTACCCAGCTGTAGATTGCTCTGATTCTTTATGCCAATGTGTCTTTACATAGCTTGTGTTCTTACGTTTAGTTCCATCAAAACAAAGACTTTCATTTCTGTGTTGCCAGGTTGTGTGATGATGATGTGATGGTAACCAGATAGAGTGTGTGTGTGTGTGTGTGTTTGTGAGCGTGTGTTAAAAGAGACAGGCAATTCAGTGAGACTGGATACAGTATAACCTGGGGCAAGGCTTGAGGCTAAATCGTTCCTGGAAGAGTGGCAGAAAAGGTATAAGCAAAATGTTAAATGCTGACTGATGCTCTGTCTGCTGCTCCCTCTGTCTCCCTCCCGCTGGTGTTTCTATAGCTGCATGCCTTCCTTCCCCACTCTCGATCTGTCCTTCCTAACTACCTTGGTAAGTAGCTGCCAATCTCGTGAGTTTTTCTATCGGTCCACAAATCTCCATATCTACTTCACTGTATCTCCCTCTACAGTGTGAAATATGTGGTTTGTTTTTACATATTGTAAAGAGGTGGTATTGTCTTAGTTTAAACAGATCTGTGCCATTTTATTCAACCACCAGGGTTCAGATTTGTTTAAAACCCATCGTTGTCATCATCGACCACTCGGATTCCTCTCTGTAAGTTATAAGTTAGTTCAAATAATTTCACATTATTCACGAGCCCCTAACCCTGATGGGCTCGACTTGCGGTGTCTGCGTTCCATCGTTACATAGTGATATGTGAACAGGAACCTGATCCTGATTGTTTTGAAAAAGGTAGGATTAAGCTATTTTATTCAAACCAATGTATGCAGGCAGCTATGGCTTTAGCATGTCATGCATTCGTTCAGCAGGTTAACAAGATGTTCAATTAAAACAAAATAATCCAGAAAAAAAAAAATGAAATGGAGCTATTTACTAATAGATAAGACTAAGTAAAGATGAAACCAATAGTCTAATGGTCCTTTTCTTTCCACTCTGCCATTATAGAGGTGATTTGGTAAATTGCAAAACATTCAACTCGGTTAATAATCCGCTGTTATACTTTCCTTTATTGTGCTTCTTTGCTTTCACACTCTCCTGATAAGTTCTCGTAAGTGGCCCTTTCTGGAACCACACAAAAGATTTCCTCAGTCATTTAGGACTCGCTCCCTTTTAACAGGTCACTGTATCAAAGTAAGTCTTGACCACACCACTTTTAAATCGGTCCCTTAGAAATAAAATGTTCTTTTTCAGAATTTGGACCTTTTTTCACAGTATTCTGACTCCAGAGCCAGAGAACTGTCTGCTGGCAAAATAAAGTAGATTGAATCAAAAACTGGCTGCAAGCCTTCGAATATTAAGTGCACCATTAAGCTCCACTACAAAACTCAAGACCGCACCTCCCAGGTCAAGATGATGCCTTGTAACTTGTAAATCCTTTTTTTTAGTTTTAATCTAAAAATTATAAATGGTCTGCTAGCATTTGCCGGAAGACTTTTCTAGACACCTGAACATAAGTCTGACGTGTGAAAGTAAAGATAATCTCTTCCCCGTTTGTCTGACTATGGGTCGAGATTTTTCAGTCACTGACTTCTCTCCCATGCTGTTGTTATGTCTCAAAGCCCGGCTGGTTGTGTGTACAGAACATTTGGTTCCATTGCTGTGCTAGTCCTGTATAAACCCCAGATAATAAATGGTGGTGAGAAAATGAGGGATGTCAAAACACACAGGGACTCAGCTTGGGAGATCAAAGACGTGACACAGAGGAGAAGGCTTGAGATTCTGTCTGATACTTAACCACTAATGGAAATGCACATATGAAGTGGGAACACACATACACTTGCATCCCAGAAAGGTGCAAGAGGATATAGACACAGTATAATCCTCTTCTCAGAAACTGGGCAGGATGTCTCAAAACAACCAACAGCTTTAACAAATGATCAATCAAGCAATATTAAACCTATAATGTAATATCTCAATATGAGCAGTAACTGGAAATAAACGTATCTTGCATTCAAGTTTGTTACTATCGCGATCACCTACGAAGCCTATGATTAAACGGTTTTCATGTAGCAAATCTACTGAAGCTTTGCTGCTAAGAAAACTAATGTAAAACCCCAATGCATCAATTAAAACAATGTTTCTATTTTCACATACTAGTAATAATCCACAATAATCCACTACTCATATCTGTTCACTGTTTCATATCTCCAGCACACTCTTGAGCTGAAGTAGTGCTCACAAACGCCAGGCAAGGAATTCCACACTTTATCAGGGTTATTGTGAAAATAAAAAAAAATGCAATAGGTACTAAGGACAAACAGAATGTTTTCAATATGTTTCAAACTCTACTTTCAAAGGTCCAAACCACATAAAAGAAGAGCCTTTCAAATTATGCATGAAGGGAAGTCGACTAACACGCTGGTTTTAGAAAACCTCGATATAATCAGCTGAGTAAAATTGAATTCATTCAGCTAAGCATGTCACGTTCAGACTCATGTATTCAATTTTTATCTATTTGATTCCACAAACTTCCAGTAGGACAGTTTAGCACGTAGGTATTTGTGAATGCAGCGTTTATTGCCCCAGCATGGCAAGGGGGGGTGGGGGGGGTGGGCGGGGGGCAGAGGTTACACAAGCACAGTCTGTCCTTCACAAAGATGAAACCACCCATCGACACTTTACTCAGTGGTCATACGGTTTGCATACCAAAATTTTGCATGTGCAAAATTTGCACCCGGGGCCAACAAATGCATGTTTGTGCATGAAGCTACTGTTTCCAAAGGCGTTGTCTGCTGGTGATACAAAAGGAGATTAAAACCCTTATCGTCAGTAGGTATACGGTGTAATGCTTTTTAGACCCAAAAGATTACAGCCAAATCATTGCAAACATAATATTTGAAAAGGTTGTAGTAGCATGCGGTACAATCTCTTCACTTCTTCCAAGGGTCAAAAATTGGTGGAGAAGAATCAGATCAGGGGCTTTGGGTTCGTCCCTTCAGGGTTCGCCGCAGCATAATGTGTTCTGCACGTTGGCATGAGGTTTAATGCTGGATGCTCTTCCTGCTCGCAGCGATCCCATTTTATCTGGGCACGGCGCCGGCACCAGGGTGGTGCTCGGTGGCTGGGCGGGGCCACGCCTGCTGGGGTGGGATTCGAGCCCGCTGCCTTCAACTGACCCACCAGGCCCCCTCAGTTGAATAAAGGATAATAATCATAATAATAATAACAGAGGAATCTGCCTTCACATTCCTTTACAAAAGTGATGGGGGCAGAGCATTGTGAAGCTGCTCACCAAGCAGTTGGTGCCGTAAATGTTTATTTGGCTAAATCAGTCATCAAACTTCTGTCACGACGTTCTCTCCTCCTCCTTTCTTCTCCCATTCCTCACCTTTGTGGAAAGCCCATCCAAAAACAACTTCTATGCCAAAATAAGCATCCTTTGACACATTGACAGAGCAGGTGGTTATCACTCAGTCTGGTCTCTGCATATAGCTGTGTATGTGTGAGTGGAGGTGACTGATGAATCCGCAGCAGTTTGAAGAGTGCTTTCATTCTCTGTGCCAAGCTTTCTTTCTTTCTTTCTTTCTTTTCTTTTCTCTCTTTTTTTTTGAAAAATCCTTTCGCTTCTTTTTCCAGCCCATCTCCTCCTAATTAATTAGAGCAGTGTCACTGACTAACAGGAGAGCCTGTTTTATCAGCACTCATTCATTCCACTTCTCCACGTCCCTCTGAGTGTTTGAGGGAAGCGAGAGGAGGGGTCCAAAGCTACTGCAAAGTCTACAGGCGTCAAACACAAGATTAGTCAGAAGCAAGGTGGAATCTTAAAGACACACGAATCATTTTGAGGATAATACTGCAGAGAAGCGGTGACAAAGAATGAGCCCTAGTCTTCTCACCTTTTCTATCTCCCCCCTCCTTGCTCTACCTCCCTCCTTCCTGGGCAAATGCAGGACCAAGTACCAGCGAGGGTCATATCTTTTTAATTATCTTTCCCTCTTTTGATTAATTATTCGGCGTAACAACAGTGCGTTCGTAATGCTTTTCACCTGCCGCCGCTGACTGACGGCCCCTCTGTCGAACTCAAAAGCAAACAGCTGCTGCCATGATTGCCTAGCAACCGGGTGGTGATGGATGAGTATGAGAGATGGATGGCCACAATAAATCACCGTATCTGCCTTGGTGCTATAGAAACCTGCGAAGAGGGAGAGAGATGGAAGCTGGAGAGAGGGAAGGGGACCGAGCGTATCAGAAATACCCCCAAATGCAACTTTTGTTATTTCAAATGGTTACACACGCGTGGAAGGAGTTTTGAAAAGAAGCCAGAGACCTTGCTGTCATTTCTCCCTCCCTCAGTTCCTATCATTACTTTTGTATCCTCTCGAAACAGTAACAAAAATATAAACCACTTGCAGCAGCACATACAAACTCATCCAACGGTGTCTTACATAATGAATCCTACATTATCTTATAAACACTACAGAACTTAGAATAGTTCACATTTGTGTTCTTAATATAATAATATGTGCATAATATGCACATTTTATTGAAACATGACCATGCAACTATATACTACAGTCAATATAACAACGTGAAATGTTTTAATCTTGGTCAAGAATTACTAATGATATTTTTGATATGACATTACAATATGGCACATCCTTACAAAAGCCCCCAAATAAGAGTTTGTAGTCTCAGAACTTCATTAATTAGATCTATCAGAGAAATTGAAACAAATCTCTGTATTATTTAACTAGTTTAGTGCCATTGATGTTTGGAAGATGCCAGCATATCAAATCCAAAGGTTCTATGGGCTCAACGATGACTGGAAATGAACACACGCTCACGATGCTGCTGTCTTGGCCACGTCGTTGTCGAAAAGGAAATTTGAAACTCACATATTGTAAAATCAATCGCATTTCCTTTAACACACCAACTAAAAGACAAACCAGGCAAATGGCAGGTCCTCCTAAAACAAATTTGTACCTACATTGGCACATTTAAAGAGTAAGTAGCCCTTTTAAACGACGCCTTCGCTGATGCTGAACTCGCTTCTTTTGGTTCTGATTGGGCTAGTACACGTAAATAAGTGCCATTGAACTTCACCCAGGCTTCCCTATATTAAAATATCTCTCTACTTCTAGCTGAAAAATGCCTCCAAATGACATCACTTGGAGCAAATTTCAGTTCAGATTATGTCATCTCGTTGCTCGTACCATGGAGGTTGTAATCGTGGTTAACCGGCTTTTCCAAAACCCCTCCGGATGACATCATCTGAAATCCTAATGATAAAACACTTAGCAGAAAAATATTTAGATAAAAGGAAGTCAGCTATAGTTTAAAAATAATATACTTTTAGAAAGCATAGAAACATAGAAATCATATTCGCCCTTTAAATCTTACATCGTACATCATAATGTCGCTGCCCCTGAAACTCTCTAAGTGAGATTCTTCTAGTTACCAGGGGGCCTCAATGGGCTTCTTTGCCCAGTCCCCCTACAATCTAGGATCACCCCTGTTAATACATAAACACTGAAAACACATTATATTAAAGATGTGTGTTATTTTAGACCTTGTATTCATCTCCTTTAAATAAAAAAAAAAATTGACAGTGCATATTAATGCACATAGCCTTGGGAGAGGACATACAGGAGAAAGGCGTCTTCTCATCCATCATTGACTGCCACCTTTGACCTTCTGGGACCCTCATGGGTATTTGGACCTTTCATTTCTACATTTAGCCTTTAATGAACAGAAAGCTGTATTTTATTTGCTGCACGGTTTTAGTTTAGCTATAAATGCACTTCCACCCTTTGTTGAGACTATCTGACCCAAGCCCCCCCCCTCTATTCTTCACCTGCCTTGTCCACGCACACACGCACACTCACACTTGTAGCTGTAGCTCAGGTTACAGCTCTGTAGCGATCCAGTCTAAATAATATAGCAGTGATGAATGGCAGGGCCAGATTCATATCCATCAACGGGCTCCTTTTTTTTAAGGAGCATCCATCTTCTATAAAGCCTTCCTTTGAATCAGGGAAAAGTGAAGAGAGAAGGAGAGAGACTGCACTGCCCAAACCCATGGGAGAGACTTGAGTTCAGTTGTGAGTTTGCACGTGTGTGTGTGTGTGTGTGTGTTTCTTAGATAAGACACTGTGACTGATACATGCCTGCAAGCAACCCCCAAGACACATGAGCACAAGAGAGAGAGACGTACACGGATTGTTATTGACACGCAAACATAAATGTGTGCCTGCACATGCATCAAGGAGATTAATGGAGCTATGATTGACAATCTATACTTATTTATCATGTGAAATTGTTTGTAAAATACTACTTCAAACTGCTATATCAATAAAACATGTGCACACTGTTTTTTTTTTTTTTGGTTTGTTTTCTTTTTTTCCCCAGATAAGCCACAGGGGAAAATAGAAAGTAGCTGGGCCAAAACATTAGTGCAACTAGCCCAGATGATTTCTTTCTGCCGCACCAACTTCTCACACACTCACTCGCTCATTCAACACTTTTAATTCCCCTCTTTCTGTCTGTTCCTGTCTTCCTCACTCTTCATCCTTCACTCCCTTCCTTCTTTCCCAAAGGACCTCAAATGCACACATTGCTATGCACTGCCACCCCCCCCCCCCCCCAAACACACACACACACACGTGTAAGGCCCTGGCAAAGCCCTGTTTGATAAATGACACATGTCACTGTGTCAGGAGAGAAGGGTGGGTCTGTGATGTATGGTGCAGGCGATGAGAGGGGGAAATCGACTGTTTGGCAGTAAGACGGCGCTCGTCTACTCCCTGCCCTCCTCCTCCGGTTTCTGGAAGCCTCTGAAAGCATACACACACACACACTTCCACATAGACGTTAACTGGCAAACACACATCACCGACACACAGTCTCACATGCAAGTGTGCTCATATATGTTCTTAAACCTGCATCATACATTATGTCTGGGAGAATGTGCTCAGGGCAAAGGAAAGGTCGCCTTGCTTTTTTCCCTTTTCTCACATTTCTTGTGCTCTTTCCTTCTTTTTTTTCCTTCCTTTTTTTTTTTTTTTGCATTTCCTGGCCAGGTTACAAAGAGGAAGAGTTCATCAAGCAAAAGAAAACGAGAAGAAAAGGAGAGAAATGCGTCTGGTGGATGTGGGCAGGGGAGTGGTGAAAGAGGGGGGGCAACAATATCAATCATAGTCCCGTTTGGCAACAGAGATACTAGTACTTCAAATAAAACAGCCAAACCCAGACAAATAGCCCTAACATGGACCTGTAACCTGAGCACCCCCCCGAGCACCACCCTGAAACTTCTCATAAAGTGTAGCAACAGAAAGAGGCTTCTGCTTTGTATTTCTCCTCTTTTTTTTTTTTCTTCTTCCTCACCGACTATCTTTCTCCTGCCTCTTCTCCCTTTGTCGCTAGCAGGCGAGGTGGCTGACATCTGCAGAGTGCATTTAAAGGGGAAAAAAATGTGTCAGAGGAGGGTGATGCACTCATTTGCACGCATGCACACACACACACACACACACATACACAGACAGCACCCCCCCACCTACCCACCCACCCAGCCAACCCCCACCCCCACCCTTGCTCGGTTTCATTAGCTCACTGGCAGGGTGGCACTTCTCAAGCTCATTACTGAGGAAGGATTTATGGCGCAGCAGCCAGTAGCGGAGAAAAGGCATCTGTCAATAATTGCAGGGAGCAGCAACTCCCATCTCCACCAGCTTTGAAATCTCATTAGGTATGCAGTTATCAGGCATAAAGATCAAAAACATTACTCAGCTCCGACAGAAACCGACCAAGAAACATTAATTAGCAACAGGCCCTCGCAGTATAAAATAAAACAGCCTTCTTCCCCACTCCTCTCATCTCGCTTACTTTTTTTGCTCTCTCTTTTCAGCATGGTTGACTCTCTCTCTCTCTTCCTCTCACTCAATCTCTTTCTTTCTCACCTACCTCCTTGCTCTTAAAGCTGACACACAATGGGACGCACACGAAATAGGTGAGTTTGCTGGTTTGCACATGCACACACACATACACACACACACACACACAAGTTTCCTACCACACCCTTGTAAGGCCAAACCACATAAAACCATGCATTTTAGAGGGTGAGGATAATTCCACAGCATCTGAAACTGATCAGAACATGAACTGAGAAGGAAGAAAAGGAGGGCCAAAGGCATGTCAGACTGTCTTTTGGCAGTGACTGAGTGGTGACCATTCAGCCATGTGTGGGAATACGTGTTTGTGTGTGTGTGTGTGTGTGAAAAAGAGAAGAGGAAGGCGCTGTCAGCTAGAGAAGGATGTCAGCTCAGGCTGCCCCTGATTACTAGGGCCTCCGACGGGTCCTCACTGGCTCCCCTGCCTTTCATCACAGCCACCATCACACACACACACACACACAAACACACACAAGACTGATGGCTGCCAGTCTCGTCTACGTGCAGCCAAAGTCTCTGTGGGAAAGGGACACGATCAGCCCTGATTATGTGAGTATGCACACAAACACACTCATATACACACACGTTGCAGACATAAAGGCAACCCCCACTGATGGAAAGAAGAAACCCAAACCTGGAGCCAAGCCCAGATGACAGTCAAAAGCACACACACACACACACTCACACCCACCTTGTCTTGACACTGTCTCATTCTCCCACTGGACCTGCACACACACACACACACATACACACACACACACACACAGACTTTTGTGTAGCCTCCTGAACATGATAGGAACAGGCTGGACATGCTATAAAATTATAGCAAACCATAAAGAGAATCTGCTTGTTTTGCTTGCAGTACATTGCTACTAAAACGTTTCACTCAGCAGTTTTTTCACATTTTCTAAAACAACTGAAACCAGAGTTGAGACAGTATATCACAATATGTATAACCTGTTTTATTTTAGGTGATATTCTCATGAGCTTGTGGCCTGAACACAGACCACCCTGAAAAAATGAACCCACTATAGGATCATAGCAGTAAATACACTTCCATCTGCCTCGTGTCAGCACAGGAAGTGTGTGTGTGTGTGTGTGTGTGTGTGTGCGGGGATCTTACTCCACTCGCTCCATTTCCTGTTTTAGCCATTTTCCCAGGGTGGATATGGTGTGGGCCCGTCAGCCGATCAGACAGACCTCACAGCGAGGGGCTGCCGCTCGTATTAGGACATTTGATCTCTGTTAGCACAGGTAAGTCTGAAGTTTATTATAAATTATAGTTTAAATGTATCCCGCTCTAATGCAATGGTGGAAATATAAACAAAAAACAAATATTGTACTTTTTTAATTATGTGATTTTGACTAAGGTGATTCTTTTCCATTTTTCTTCTTTTTTTATAATGACTTAATATCTATATTATTTTTTACTTTTACTCTTTGTACTTTTTTCTGAAACACGTTGACCGCATTCACTCATGAATCATCAAAACATATACCATTTTGTTGAAGCATTTGTTATTTACCATGCCTATAACATACCCATAGCTCATGCTTGTCTTTTGTAATAGTGAGGTCTAAGTACATTTTTATAATTTAGTTTTAAATTACTCACTAAGTGTTAAATGTGATTTTTTTTTTAACACATAGAATGAGTTTGCAACAAAACTTAAATAATTTAATGAGTTAAACAAGCACATAGATGATGCTTTTTGTGATACACTGATCTGTCCTTTAAGATATTTAAAGAAATGACTTTATCCTACATGTTGACTGGTGGCTACAGTGTGCACAGCCTTTATTGTGAGAAGTGCATCTTGGAAGAACATTACAATCCTTAGAGATATAAAAAACAGAAATGTTACCTTTGTGACTTCTGTTGTTAATAGGAAGTTTAGGTAGTATCACTAGTGTACTTTTGACCCGAGGTCGAGTGCTTGTTCACATTTGAACATTAGTACATGGCATGTTTAAAAGTGTATTCAGAAGAAATTTGAAGCGACAAGATACATTTATTCTTACACAGTGAACAATAAATTGTCCCAAATCTCGCCTAGTTCATATTGTCATTACATTTTTAAGGCTGTTTTTAAGACTATTATAACATGTTCCAAAGAATACGTGTCTTTAATAAATCTTATTCATCTCATTCAAGAATATTTAGTTGCTTCAGATGTTCATCTGGTTTCCTTAAAAAAAAAAAGAAAAAGAAAAAGAAAAAAAAAACAGACGGAGATGCACATTTCTTCTCTTTTGTTGTGTGTGCTCACTCTGTGCACCCACCCCTCTACCGGCACGATCCGTTACTATCTCCTCACAAAATAATCCGGAGGAAGGGAGGGAATAACGGGGAGGAGGGAGACAGAGAAAAGAGGGAGAGAAGAGGAACTGGAGGTGCAGGAGGGGTATTGGTGGTGAGGAAAGGATGCAGCCTTGTGAGCCAATTTAAGAAATAACTGCTGATGCATCAGCTATTGACTGTTTGAGCGCTCGTGATAACGCTCAAGGCGAATCTGGGAGCAAAATGACAGCATCAACTGTCTGCAATAAAGTGCAGTGCGCCAGACCAAGGGGGCTCTAATTGACAGCTGTCAACCTAATGGGAGCCATGACGAAAGATTCTGGCAGAGGGAGGAAAAGAAACACTGTTTATAAACCATCAGCCACTTATCCTCAAGGAAGGGAAGGCGGGTGGTTGGGGGGGGGGTTGAACTCCCCTTCCTTCCATCCCCTATCTCTTTTTCTGTCTCTCTCTTTCTGTGACTGTTGTTTGTCTACTTGTTTGCTTTTTTTGTCATTCCCTCCTACCTTCTCTTGCCCTTGCACATAATCCTTTTTTTTTTTTACAATCGTCTTCCCTTTGTGTCTTTCCCTATGATAGAATATTTAACGAGGCAACAGTTCTCCCACCTTATATCATTCTCTTTCTCTCTCCTTCTCTCAGTTCATTGTGGCAGAGCGTAGTGGGGCAGGAGCCCAGAGAAAAGCAGAGGAAGGCCATAACTAATCATAATGTCAGTTAGCTGCCTGGGAAAGACTCACTCTGCACAAAGTAATGCAGGGAGCAGGACTGAGTCCGGGACCCACAGACTGACTGGAACACACAGTGCCTTAAGCTTAGAGTGCATGTATAAGTTAGGAAACATGTTGAGGGTTAGTCAGAGTACAGAGGAGGCAGGTGGGATCTTTAGGCATCGACCTATTTGGAGGTGTCAGCCCTCCGGTTGGGAAGTAACTGGCCCAGAACAAAACTGATAATCACAGTGAAGGTCAGGGAGAAAAGTGTCCCACGACAAGCAAAACACTACAGCAACGATGTAGCGCAATCGCTGTACTTTGTGCAGTAAATAAAAATGTATTAGATGAACCCAATGATCCCAGATGAATGACGATCAAGGGAAATCTGCATAAAGTTTAAATCTTCATCCCCCATCCATGCAGCAGCTGATTAATGATGTTTAACAAAAAAAAATCTGTCCTAAAATCTTGATTGATTTCATTTGTGCTGTACGTTGTATTCCACACACAATAATGTTACAACATAGAAGAAGAAACATGCTTTTGTTCAATAGTTAAATATAGTTAAGGTTTAGGAAACCACAAAAGTATATTACACAATTTGAGAACTTTGATTAGTTTTCTTCATCTTGAATATGATCTGTCTGTAGGGCTCATCTGAGAACAGACGGACAAATATCTAGCGCATATAAAAAAAACGATTAGTACGTCTGCATTTATATAAAGTGGGAAGAAGTCAGAAGGTCCAGCATTTTTTAGATTAGCACAATGCACATGGGATACTTTTCCAGATATTTGGAGACATCAGCTTCATTAGAAAGTGGAGATGATGACTTTCCCTTTGCGGATGAACGGCCTCTGATTTTCAGCTCTCAGTGAAAAGTCTTAGTAATTGTTCCACCACATCTTACAGGGCTTTATCAGTTGACAAGATCTTAAAGGTTGAAGATGGGATGGTAGAGGACAGAAGGAAAGAAAATTATCCAAGGTATCAAAATTTATGGGCCTTGCAGAGCGCCGTGACATATTTTTGTCTTTTCTTCAAAAGCCACAATTATAAAAAAAAATTTGGCTACTTGCAACATCTGGCTTGCAATGAAAAAATGGCATTTTTATAGCATTTTAGTTAAATAAAGTACTGTGTACTGTGTTGACCTGTTACATTAACAAACACATAGCATGTCATTTTTATATTTTTGTTAATGTTGTTAACACGAGCTATTCATAGGCAAAAGTGCCCAAATGTGCAAATTATTTGCATTGTGGGTATGTGCAACTCAGTCCTTCCTGTAGATCTGTGTGTGTGCCTGTGTGTGAGAGTGAGTATATTTAAATGGGCCACTGCATCTCGACTTAGATCCACTGCGAGTGCAACGTTAACACACATCAAGCATGATTAATCTCTCACTCTCATCTACAATCAATCACACACACATGCACATGCCCATGCTTGCAGATGTACACACACACACACACACACACAGAGAGAGAGAGAGAGAGAGAGAGAGAGAGGCAGAGAAATCACAGAAATCAGCTGGTTTCCTCCATGTCTGCCATCTATCTCCTGTTGGACAGAACCAGATCTGTCTCGATGGTAATATTTACATAAATCATGCTTAGCCTCTTTGGACACCGTGCTGATGATAGGTGTTTCAGGAAAATCAACTCGGGTGAAAAATCCTTCCACTATGGCAAAGTGTCATTGAGCGGCTAATAATGACCAGTGTCATCAATCCACAGCAAGATCACAGGAGGACGACACACCTTTAGACACACACACACACACACAGTGTAACACCATGCGGCTGAACATCCCTTATTGCATGTTGTTGAAACAGCAGATTAGTATAAAGTGTAACGATTAATTTACAACAGCAGAAACAAAAAAAAAAAACACAACTAAAAATACAGGTTAAAAAAATACACAGGTACTTTGATGTTCAGGTTTCCTCTCCTGGGACAATGATCTGTTTGGTCTAAGCCTGGCTTTGAAGCCTCACGGACAAAAGCCTGCTGCTCGCCTGAGCTTTGTCCTTCCCTGACGGTAGAAGCACTGAAAAAACAAACCCCACTGCTCAGAAAATAGAGGCGGACATGAATAAGCCAGAGACCTAAGATACACAAACACACAAACGCGCTTATGTCGCCACCTTAGCAAACACCAAACTTCTTCTGTCTAGTCCATAAAACACACTCAACGACCCGCCTACCTAACTGGCACCTCTCACTGAACCTCCACCGTCCCAGGTCTCACCTGTGGTGTGGTGGGAGAAGAAAAACAGAGGAGGGTAGAGGGAGGGCGAGGGGTTGGGGGCAAAATGAGGATGGTGTAAGATCAAGCTGATTACATCCCAACTATGCCGCAGACCTAATTGGCGAGCGTGACAGTGTGCGGAGCTTGTCATCTCCAATCATTAGGCCTGTCAGAGATCCATCAGACGCTCGGCTAATTAGGAGAAAGCTAATGAAGCTGGCAAAACAGCTCTTCTTTTTAGACGGCTGAGTACGCTCCAGCACTGGGGTGGGAAGCGTGTGTGTGTGTGTGTGTGTGTGATGGGGAGGTTTGATGGAGTAGACAGAGGAAGAGTGGGATCATCGAAAGGACAGAGATACTGCAAATGTAGACTTGTGCTAAGTTAAAAGAAAGCAGCAGTTGTTCCTTCACAGTTGTAGAACAATGACTGTGATGCCACATTGAAGTGGATCTTTGTAGAAACACACCAAATCAATAAACCTTCTGACCTTTTAACCAGATTTACTGTTCTTTTTCTCATTTGATGGTTGAATAAATCTCTGCAGGTCAGTATGCTTCCTTTACCTGCTGCCTTTATTTTTTGCAAGCCAGAGAAGCAACGTCAGGGACAAAGAAAAGAGGGGGAAAAGTGAAAGCAAATGTTTAGATGAGATTTTAACTGTGTAAAAAAAAAAAAAAAAACGAAAACCTAAGTCTCCCACGTTCCTAATCAAGACATATCATTTGCCATCCTCCCATAACTCTTGCCCATCACTATACAGCGCAATCAATTCATCACCACTCCGTTCTGTCCCATACAGCTCCCCTCAACCTTTATAACTTGCAGCTGTGAGCGAAGGAAGTAGGCAGGCGTAGTAGGAGAATGGGGAGGAGCGAGGGCAAAAAATTAAGAAGTTGCCAATAGTCTAACAGGCGACTCCTCCTCTGGCTGCCTCGTGTTTGTTCTCGTCCGCTCATCAAAGAAATAAATGCGTCATTTTCTCTCCTGCTCTCACTGCCGCCAAACACTCTCCTTCTTTCCAGCTGAATAAAAAGGCTTTCAGTCATCCCACTGTGCGTCTATCCATCCATCCATCTATCTGTCCATTCAGCCATTCCTTTACCCCCACCCATTGTGTCCATTAGGGCTAAAACATTTTGATCAAGTAAGGCCCTGGGCTGAGAATACACAAGACTCTCTCTCTCTCTCTCTCTCTCCCTCTCTCTTTCTTTCTCTCTCTCTCTGCCAGCCTTCTGATTGACCATTAGGGCCATTGATGAATGTGGCTGTCAGAGGGCAGACAATTAAATCAAATATGAAACAAAGTCTCTCTGACGGCTCCTTCTGATGGAGCAAACCAGTCTTCCGCCTCACGATTAGGCTAATAGTTACATTTTTCATACCACTCCGTGTGCCTGTCTTTGTGTGTGTGTGTGTGTGTGAAAAGCACTGCATTCTTGTTTGTATGCACTTCAAAGTCACGGCAGCATGTCGTGTGTGTGCATGCGCCGCTGCACACTTGTAATTATATGTGTTAGGATGTGTGTGTACGCTTGCTCAAGAGCGAAACAAAGTTACAAACACGGGTGTGTGCAAAGGTAACGTGGCCTTAAAGGTCCTGTATAAATTATTAATAATCACTGGAATGATTCAGGGGAAATTAGCCACATTTTCTACATGTGCAACAAAGCTGCCAAAAATTAAAGCTTGCATATACTATTTGACTCAACATCGGAAAGTTGAAAATAAATATAAATTAGGAGTCTCGTTAATGCTTTGATGAGAAAAACAAAAGTTTGTGTCCACGAACATAACAACTGAAGCTCACATCCGGCCTGAGGCGTGAGGTTAAAGAAAGCAGGAAATAAATGCTACTAAAAAAAAAAAAAAAAAGGGGGAGAGATTGAAAAATATTAACCGGAGGATCGTCGTAAAATGGTCAAAAGTTTGTGAGGCCCGACCTGACTTCCCCAGGCCCTTGCTCTTGCTACTAGAGTGAGCGAGGGAGGGCAGGCGGGAAAGGAGGGAGGTAAGGAGGAGTGATTTATTGACATTTATCAGGAATGAACAGATCAAAGGCTCGGCCCAGATGACACGTGATCAATCAGGCGTCAAATCAAAGATGGCAATTGTCCATTAACACTCTCTTCCAGTATGCACTCCCCTCCCCAGGCTTTGAAATAATCTTTAGACCAGAACAATAAAAGTCTTTCCCAGAAGTAGAAGGGAAGGAGGCAAAGAAAGCAGGGCAAAGCCGGACGAAAAAGCAGAAATCTCTTTGCATTTGCAAAAGGGAAGTTGCTACATCAAAGCCTCAAAACTGGAGAGACCGAAACCAAACTCTAGCCTTAGTTTAATGTGAATACTGCAGAAATCCTGATTTAATAAGTGATAAAATAAACTAGAACATAAAATAACCCAGTTTTGTGGATCATGCACATGTTAGAAATCCCTGTGGAGAATATTACAGCAACAGGATAGTGCAATACTATTAACTATTTGGCCATCAAAACACACTCTCTTAGACATGTTAAAGGGGTTTCAGTGCGCACTGAATACAACTGTGTGAGTTAACTTCTTAATTTAATCGGGAGAAGTTAATCAGCCTCGACCCCTAAAAGAAATCAGCCGGCATCGAGGGCCTCTTTGACAATCAGCTGACCCTAAGGCTGCACCAAAGCTCTCCACTACCGATCCTTCAGTTCCACAGTCGATAGCTACAAGCAGAGGAGAACGGAAAAAGAGGAAGGAGGCAGTGTCAAAGGAGTGGAGGGAGACCCCTGGAAGAACAAGGTGTGATGGAAAAATGCAGAGCAAAAGGGACTCGGGGTGACCTTTGACCTCTCTGAGAGGTGATACTATGTAGTCACACCTGTAAATGTCACCATCTTCCCCATAACATGCAGTTATATGAAACATCTATAGACTCACAGTGATTACAGATTAATCTGAATGTTGGTGACTTATTTTTTTAAATTTGAAAAAATACCCATCACATTTGTTTCTGCTGATGTCGCTAAACGTGTTGTTCTTCCGTGCAAAACCGGTAAACTTGTATGTAAGCACATAACCTTTTATTTATTTCAAGATCTGCCAACTCAAATGATTTACTGATAGTGAGAACAGGAGATGTCAGCTGTGCTGCAGAGCACAGACAAATGCACAAAAATGTGGAATTAAGATACTAAAACTTCCTCGTATTAGTAGTTAGTACTGCAGAACAGCTGATTACAACAGTAATTATGACACGAACGTGTCATAGCATCGGAGGGTAAAAGTTGTGTTGACGGAAGAGAACACGCACACTGTGAGATCCTCGTCGTTCTACAATCAACAACAAAAGATGCTGCAGTTACATAAATGCTTCTAAAGCGAGTGAGGAAAATATCAATGAAAAGTGACTGAATGGGGAAAGGCTGGGGGGAAGGGGGAGGGGGGGCACAAACAGAGTGAGGGGGGAGAGAGAGAGGTAAAAAGCATGTTAAACCAAAGGAAGTGCGTACCTGCGGCGCGCCGCGGCGCTTGCTGCTTCCTCCGCGGCATGTCGGCTTCGGGGGGCCCGGCAGGCGGGGAGATCTCTCGGCCCCGTTGATCCGATGCTGCCTGGGGAAGTGGAGGGGGGGTGGGGGATTGGGGGGGGGGGAATCCGCGAAGCTTTGATACACAGTTTTACCCCTGGGTGCAGCTCTCAGGGCTCTCCCACATAGATCGGAGAGGGTGGGTGGATTCGGGGGAGCAGTGTGCAGTTTTCGAACGCAAATCAGAGGAAGAGAAAGAGCCAGTAGATGCGAAGACGATTTGAAAGCCAAAAAAAAAAAAAAAAAAAAAAAAAAAAAAAAAAAAAAAAAGGCAGGAGAGGAGGAAACCAGCGTGACTCCCCGGTTGGTTGCTCTCTCTCTCTCTCTCTCTCTCTCTCTCCGTCGGTCGCTCTCGGCGCTCCGCTCCGCTCCGCTCCGGCTCCGACTCGGATGGACGGCGGTAGGAGCAGGAACTGAGGGGGCTCCGCGGTAGAAAATCACAGAAGGGAGGTCAAAAGCGCCCCGATGCCTCCGTGTGATCCTCTTCACTTGACTTCGGAGGCTGCAACAGGCGAGCTTGGAGGGGATAAAACCAAATGATCGCGTCAGTCAAAAGTCCACAAACAAGGGGGACAACACATCAAGAGCTGACACAACTGAAGCCCTGCGCCTCCTCTACGGTTCAACCTCTCCGCCGTTGATAGGCGTCACGTAGCTCGTAGTCTCTCTCTCTCCCTCTCTCTCCCTCCCTCTCCCTCGCTCTGTGCCTCTCTTACCCCTCTCACTCTTCCTGTCATTTACTGCTCTATTCTACCCCCCGATTATTCCAAAGCAGCAGGACAATCATTGGTTCTGCTTTGAAATGTGCGTGATATCAGTTATATCGCAGATGGAAAGAGGGAAGCAGACGTGCGGGCACATGGTAGCCTAACAAACACACACACACACACACACATGCATTTACAGTAGAATTTTCAAGCACACATAGGCTGACAATGTGATCTGAACGGAAATACATAGGCAACTTACTGTGCGGGCTGATCCTCCGCAGCTCTATCCATGAGGTTTTCTCCTTTCCCCCCTTCTCACCGGTAATCACGCGCGATTCAAAGCCAAGAGGTGAAGCAGCCGAAACGTGCCTGTAACCATCATATACAAATCCACTCGCATCTGGCTGAGTCCCTTCGGTTGTGAGGGGGGGGAGAAATGCCACATGCAGCTTTTTCGTGCAGTTTCTTAATTCTCAGGACCGACAGTGGAGGAGCAAAAAAAAAAAAAATGAGGAAGAAGAAGAAGGAGAGGAGGAGGAGGAGGAGGTGACGGTCGGGACTGGTCGCCCACACGCTGCCCTGCCTGCCTGCCTGCTTGGCGCGGCTACGTTATTTTGTCCGAGAGCGCTTTGGGGGGGGGGGGGTGGGGGGGGGAAGGAAAAATATCCGCTGAGAGCAAGTCACTCAGTCAGTATGTGTGCGCGTGCACGGGCGCGCACACGCACGTGTGTGCGATGAGATACGTGCTTGATTGGGTCTCCCTTGTTGTAATAATGTACATGAGGAGGAGGTGGAGGTGGAGGAGGAGGAAGAGGAGGAAGAGGGGACGGCTCAGGCTGCTCCCATGCATGCAGGCTGGCTTGAGCGCACGGATAAGCCGAGCTCTGGCGCCTGCTGCCAAATACTTTTTTGGCCGCTGATGGTACTTTTCTCCCGTTTTTTTTTTTTTTTTCTTTCCGCGGCCTGATAGGAGCTATTTAAAACAGCACCATGAGTCAGATGTGTCTCCCAACACTGCACTCCGCTCTCCTTCCTGCGCCTCAAGTGACCGGAGAGGCGCAAAATCTTCACCAAGCGATGTCCCTGTGGCAACTCAGTGGAATAATACTTTTTTTTTTTTTCTTTGCAGGTAAGCTCCTCCTTATTTTAAGTTATTCAGATATTTTTCTGTAGATGCCGTAGCTCTTTTTTTCTCGCAGTGTTTCACAATACAATGAGGAATAGGGTTTTTTTTTCTCTCGTTGAAAAGTTTTTGGATACAGCTGAGTTGGTGAAGAGGATTTAAAAAAAAAAATGTCCTCTGTTTTTGTTTTGTTTTTAGGAAATCCTCAGGGTGGAAACGCGTGGCTTCTCGTTGGCGAAAACAAAGGAATAAAGGGTTCTAGGAGAAGGAACGGAACAACAAGGGAGGGCAGTGAGGGTGAGTTGCCAAAGGCTGTCTTTCTCCCTCCTCTCCTGTCTTCTTTTGCGCCAGATGTGGCTGCGCTGTGTCTCGCACGCTCTTCAGAAGCCGGAGAAGCAGCTTTCTTCGTCGGTTCCTCCGAGAGAATCGGATCTCCTCATCCTTTCTGCCAGTGTTGTCGCTCCTCGGAGAGGGAAACTGGAGAGTCCGTCAATTCCTCCTCCGTTCACGGTGCTCGGGGGAAGGATTGGTGATTGGTGACTCTCCGCCGATCGAGGATGTTTTCGCCCTAATCTCAACGCGACTGTGTGCGCCGCTCCACCACTGCATGCTGTTAGATCCGCCCAAGCATCTGTCCGTCTTTCCATTGGCGCATCCATCAGTGTCACACACACACACAATCACACACACACACACACACTGCCGTGCTCACATTCCTCGCAATACTACAACCTCCCCCCCCCCCCTTTTCACAGTGTACACTCAAACATAACACGCATGCACACGCAAACACACAGTACTCGTGCGCGCTCACGGGTGACGGAGAGCTCTCCTCTCCATCTGACTGACACAGTCCACTTTCTTAAAAGCCCGTCAACGACCGCGCTGCGCTTTTGTTTGGCGTTTTCTCTCCAATAGTAGGAGTCCGGGCGTTTTTTTACTCCTCGTGGCGCCAGACTTTTACTATTTCTTTCCAGATAACTAAAACAAGTGGAAACACAAAAATGTGTAACTGTCTACTAAGATAGGAAACACTCTTATTTTATGAGCGTAAAACATTATAACTATTTCATGTAAGGCTCAGCAGGGAGTTCAGTGTTCTGTCCCTGGATGATTATAAAAAAAAGATTAAATTCTGATTATGGCCATGAATCATGTCTTTTTAATAACCAGGGAGTTTATCTGCTAAGTTGACCCATACAGCTCTCTTATCACATTTTTTTATAGTTTCTAACTTAATATAAATCTGGATGTAATGTGCTCACTTGATGCATAAAATAAAAATCTCCAATTAAAAACAAAACTTTTCAGTGTTTTCGACCAGTTTAATAAAACACAGCTGCAGGATGCCTGTGGTCCCCCCCCCCCCCCCCCCCGCCCCCCTTTATTTTATTCACCGGCAGCACACCTGCAGACATTGTTCTCTGCTCCTTTTCTGAAAATGAAACTGTTCTGGTGTCATTTATCCAAACCTGGCTAAATGTGCGCACACTGTATTCGCTGAGAAGGATACAGACATACAGACACGACCTACTACGCCTACTCTATAAAACTCAGTCAGGGAGAGAGGGGGCTGAGAAAGAGGTGGGCTTCGATTTATTTTAGTCTACCAAATGAAAAATCAAATATATCATCACGGAGTAATTTTTTAACCCCTTTAAAAGTCGTGTAATCCTACAAAAAAAAAAAGCGGTTGACAGGTTTCATTCTTGTGCGCGCTCTCATCTGGATGGAAGTGCTAAAGACTTAGTCCTGGTTGAGACCATTCTGGTGGCGAACTGGGTTTAAGGAGACAGCATCCAAGACGCACTTTTGAGCTTGAACTTGATGCAGCGTTTAGCAGTTGTATTCTCCTCATCCCCTGGCGAAGGGAATTGAATCACGAACTCCAGTGCACTGCTGAGACTCCTGCACAATATGACTCCGAAAATAGCAGCGTGAATAATACGTGGCACAAACAATACAAAGCTGCAAATAGTTATGATTCTTTTTTTTTTTACATTTTTATTTTTATTTCAGTAGGGTTGCGTGTGTGTGTGAGTGCATGTGTGTGTGCAGTTTCCATAGTCAACGTTCTAACAGAACAGAACCAGTGAACAACTGAACAACTTAAAAGTTGTTTGAAATAACGTCACATTGTTTATAGAGTCAATGACGTGTAATGTGTGTGTGTGTGTGTGTGTGTGTGTGTGAAAGAGAGAGAGAGAGAGAGAGAGAGAGAGAATAAAACAAAACAGAGCCTCAGTGATGATTCATTTGTGTGTGTGTGTGTGTGTGTGTGTGTGTAGGGGGGGTGTGATTAACACATTTACGCAAAACGTTTGCACAACACTTTGAAGTTGCATCGTGTTAAAAAGACCAAGAAAAAACTGAACAGTTATTAAATATGTTTTAAAGCAGGGACAGATGTGTGTCATTTACCCCGAATTCACGTTGGATCAAGTTGAAATCGAAGTTTAAAGCAGTTGTAGACACACAGTGTCATTTTATGTACAATTGAAGCCACTGAATTATTCTTCCGCGATCAAATGATTAGTTTGAAGGTTATTTTTTGGTTGTTGTTGTTTTGGGTTTTTTGGCCAGCAGAACCCTTTTATCTGCGAACTGTAAATATTTTCACACACGATAAGGAAGTCGGCACATTTATTTTCTTTTATTACATTTTTTAAATAAGAAACTGCGAGAGCAAATGACCACAATTTAATTTATTAAACCAGACAAGAAATCACAGCATTACATAAAATAAATAACTTATCAAATTCATATATTGTTAAGACTCGCCAGCGGGCCCATAGGATAAATATTATACCGTGTTCTGTCGCCGTGTTCCCCGCCTGGTGCGTTTTCATGAAGCTCACTGATATTAAAACTAATCTAATTCAACCTTCTCCTCTTTGATTGCTCGCAACTATAGGAGTCGCGGTGATGACGGGGACATATTTACCTCTTCCTTCTAAAAACAATAAGCATCATATACAGAGAAATAAATCCACGGTGGCATATTAGGATTTGAGCACGCGAGCTCTAGACAGCCGCGTTTATGCCACAAAAAATGTGGTATATAAGTGATGAAGCAATCAACTTTTGTAGTATTGATTCCACCAGCATTTAGAGAGAGAGAGATGCACGTAACGTCGCACACACTTACTGTTGATCCAGACTTCTATAGGCACGTGTGTGAAACCTGTTTTACGCATGTGGGTCAGTTATTTGTGTCGGTTTTCCTTCACTTTGCATGGTGGTGGTGTTGTCTTACGTGTGTGTGTGTTTGGTAACAGCAGACAATATGAGGGTACGGCGGCTTTATGCCGCCTCTGCCTTTACGCAAAAGTCGTACCTCCAGACAAACCCCCTCCGCGGACGCACGGCAATGCAAGGTTTTGGCTCTCACGGTGCAGGAGGTGAGCCCAAATTTGATGCTGTCCCTTACTTATTGCTACTATTGAATAATGAGCAGGCAAGACATAAATCATTATGGGTATATAGAGGCTAAAATCCTCAAAGCGCAGACTCAGTGATTTCTTTTTTTTGCTGGCTAAAAATACCCTTTATTATATAGATGCATCACAAGGGGAGAAGTATTTTAACTTTCATTCTTGCACTTTCTTTTTTTCAGGAATATGATCAATACTTGCGAGCTCCAAAGTTACAATAAAACATTCTGTAAGATGCGCGGATTGTGCCACAGCCCAGATCAGGCTTTACTCGATTTCCGATGCGTTCGGTTCAGTAGAAGCAAGAGAAGGTTTAGAGCACAACTAATGTGATTTATCTCCGAGCCCCACCGCTCTACAACATCCGCGATTTACTCTTTTTTTTTCTCCCCCTCTCCTCCCTTTTCTTGTTCTCCTTCTACGACGATCACTTTGACGTGGGGAGGCAGCGTGGCGCACCGGCTTCACGGCACACTGGTTTCTAGTAGAGTGGATAAAGAGCCATAGGGAGGGACAGAGCAGCCTGTGGGGGAGAAAAAAAAATACAAAAAAGGAAAAGAAATAAAGAAAAAGAAAGTAATAGTATGATGTACTGTATGTCCCCTAAATTCTAAACTGTGGCACAGCTCCAGAATCCTTTTATCCATTCTCAGTGTGAGCGCACATTTCAGGACAAAAAAGTGGGACAATGGGTGATAAATATATACAAGTTGATAAAGTTAGCCTGCATGTGTGCCTGAATAATATCCCTGTCAACATCTTAACCATATTCAGTGATATTAAGTCTAAAACATACTGTTCCCTAAGCCTTTAAAATGTTTTGTGAGAAGTGCAACTGCAAGTTCATCTGTTTTTAATAGTAAAAAGATAGAAACTATCTCTCTATTGTGCAGGACAGACTGAAAGGAGAAATCCACAGGCCTCATCAAGCTACACTTTAAGTTTTCTAAGTTCCTTCCTCCCTGAAACGGCTTTTCGTCGCCCTGTTTTTGGAGTTCTTCCCTCTCACCCCGAGGCCGTGCCTGTGGCTGTTGGCCAATCCCTCCTGCCTTGCCCACCACGATTTAGACAGACTGTTTTATTATGTAGTGTTAAGGTTTCGCTGATATCTGAATGGCCTCCAAAAGTCATCTTGCCTAACTGGAAGTGGTATTAACTAAAAAAAAAAAAAAAAAGAAAAGAAAAAGCCACCAATTTGCATGGAGAGCGAATTAAAAAGGAGGCCACGGTTAGACTCTCCTCAAATAACTTTACAAGTTCCAAACTCCCACCAACAACAAGACAAGTATTTGACGTGAGAAGCTTGAAAAGACAGAGTGGACGCTTTCTCTCTCTTCCTTTCCCTCCCTCCCCAGTGTCCTCCCTCCCTTCTGCCTCGTTGGGTGTGCTGCGGAGCTAGCAGGGTTGAGAGGGCAAGTGCTGACCAGCCCTCTTTCTTTCTCTGTCTGCTCTTACTAGGTCATCAGACACACACACACACACACACACACAAACACACACACCTCTCCTTGCGGTCAGTGTTGCCCCTTGGGAGAAGGGTAATTTAAGCCCTCCTTGATGTAGCCTATTCATCACTGTCCCGTGGTCCGCACTTCAAAATTAAAGTCTGATCTACAAAGTTAGAGTAAAATGACATAAAAATTGGCAGAGGTCACAGAGGGCCGGACCAGTGAAAACACAAAGAGGCACCTCTTTTCCTTTTTTTTTTTCCTCTTTAATTTAGAATTTAGCAAATAGGGGAGAAGTACACTTTAATAAAAATAAGAAGATAAAATAAGAGAAGCCTGGTATAAAGTTGTATTGGGGACAGTTTTGTATTTACCATTTTACCAACACAGCTAATTTGCAATTAGCTCATTTATGCAACTTTCTAACCTGCTAAGATTCTTTTTAAAATGTGATTAAAAAAAAAAAATCAACACCTAAAGGTAAATAGCCAACTCGATTCTAGAAAGTTCATGTCCATGATTGGTCTCAGTTACATAAGATAATAAAATCAAAATGTCTTAATTTCATTAAAATCCTGGAAACAAAATTGATGAAGTAGTAATCCTTCCTTTTGACATATTTATTTAACATGGATGAATTGGGATGGGCTAGAGCTTCATAAAGTAACATTAAATATCAAATCCAAGTATAGAATAAATAATAGATACCTTCAAATTGTTAGTATTTAAGAACAGTTGCCTGTGTCATTTTTCTCTTACAGACCTTTTGACACATGCCATCGATTGTATATCATATTATAGGTCTTATTGCATTAGAAAAGCCATATAAAATACAGTTAAGGGTCATTTATTTTGAGTTTGACTTTGAGCTTTTTGCTGTTTGCTTCCTAGACCCCAAACAGAGCACGGATTTTAGAGATGAAGTGGAGCCCATTTAGAGTTTCCTTCATCTTTGGACTGTGACATTAGGAGGTAGAAAGCGTTTGGAGACGTGTGTAAATCTGACTGCAAACGTAGAAATCAAGATTTCATTCACACAAACACTCGATCCCATGACTATGTGCATCTTTCTTTTAGTTTCTATGACTCACATGCTGCAATCGCCGGGATTGTGCAGTTTGATTGGCTAAATCAACACGTGATCCTCGACTAAAATATGTCATATTTAAGACAATAAATACAAAAGCAATTTTTAAAATGCGAAAAACACTGGACAAGAAATAGCAGAATAGACATGACAAGAACAAGTAATAGGCATTTCACTGTAAGTGTGAAACAATTAGTGTGTTTTTTAGTTGTACAACGAATCATAAACTGTAACGTAAACTCACAGTTATTTTTTTTGAGGGAGTAGGTATTTCCGAGGAAATGTTTGTGTCTAATGTCTGGTGCATGTCTGATGAGTTACACTGTTTATCAGCCTGCAGTGTGATGGCACACTGCTGAGTGAGTCACTGCTTCCTTACTGCGTACGTGTGTGTATGTGTGTGTTTTGTCTGTGCATGTGTGTGTGTGTGTGTGTGTGTGGAAACCATGCTGACAGCTGCAGCTCATTACAGGCACTATTACTGATGGGGACTGCTGGGGGAAATTCCTTCTTCCACAGAGCAAACCACCCTGTTTACCACACACACACACACACACACACACAGGTCTTGCTTATTCATAAACTGGAGTTGCAACATCTGTAAATGAAACACAAATGAAATAAAAAACATTTACTAAACATTTATTCTTGAGTGAAAAAAATGTAAGAAAAAGGAAGCTTGCTTCAATAAAAGGGCGAGGAAATAAATGACATCCTTCCAGCTGCTATAGAATAAAAAGACACATAGCTTACCTGCACACAAAGTATATTCCTCTACATGTAGTCCTCAGTGTTATCTCTGAGTGTGTGTGCATAGACATACATGGACAAGAACACTTAGCCACAGGGTAAGAAAACTTAAGAGGAGATGAGATCACTGGTGCACTCTAAGACTTGCTATACTGGCAAACAGCAGTGTCTCTCTCTCTCTCTCTCTCTCACACACACACACACACACACACAGTCACACAGCCAGGGAGTATACAGTGTCCAGTGACGTTAATGAGAGGGCTGAAAGCCAGACACATGTGCTAGAGTCATTAGGGAAGACTTCATAGCTACACTTTAGGCCACTACACCCCATTACTGTACTTCATTGGTTACACTGCTTGAAAATAGTGGTTTCTCAAAGTCAGGTTCAGGGACCACCAGGGCTTTTTTGAGCCCCTGGGAATCCCTCTTAAAAATAAAAAAAAGTTTTTCTTTTTTTTAAAATTTGAAACCGTATGTGCTAAAAACACAGAGATCACCTTTTTCTTTCGCTGTGATTGGATGCTGTTACAGATAGAGACATACGGATTTTTCTGTGTCGCAAGTTTAAAATGTCTACATTAAGACACATAGTTGTATTAGACATGTTACTGGGCAACACAGTTACACACTGTCCTTTGTTGTGTTGACTGTCCAACAAAGCAGGAGACTGGAATTCGAGTCCAGTGTGAAAGTCTCGATGTTCATTTAACTAAACCTAACTCTGATGCCTTGGTGTCTAATTCTAACCAAACTGCTGTCAGCAAAGGTTTGATTCAAGGGCAAAAAAACTAACAAAACAAATGTGTGAAACTAACTGACTTTTTTATGCCCGGCACCAAAATAGACAAATTTCAGCAGATGCCTGCTACGTTATGTGTGGGCCATATTTTAACAATTGGTCCTGTTGGATGTACGAGAGGTGTGGGGACCTATATGGTGGACACATTTATGGTTGAAAACCTCTTTTAGACACACGAAACGTGTGTTTAATTTCATTTTACGTGAACCCAGATTTGACTTTGACTGGCTTTTTCAAGATGTTAAGCATAACAGTAAATGGGCACATCATCAGCATAAAGAGAGAACCCTGAAAAAGTTGTGTTATTTGTTATTTGTAATTGGAGATATAAGACCCACAGTAGCCCATGAAAATGAAATTAAGAAAAAAAAATGGTGTATGAAGATGTTCCTTTATGAACAGAGACCAATTCGCTCTCATGCATTAAAAAGCACCTTAAAGTAGAACAAGCTGCTTTTATTAATTACGGTTAATGTGAAGTTGTTATGGCCACTCATAACTGCCCTCCCCCCATTCCGTCCCTTAGGACACACTAGTCACCTCCAGAGAAGGAGAAAGACGCTACAGAGAGAGAAAGTGAAAAGCATCATCACAACCAAATGAACAGAGAAAATCAGGCCGTGCCAAAGGGGCTGCAGTCAAGAAAACTAAGCTGTGTGTTTAAAAACAAAATGGTGGTGGGGTCATATTGGTTATGAAACATATTTTTCTAAAAAGCAAAACTATTGGCAGAACATGTTTTTCTACTCCTGTTTGCAGACATTGGCGATGTTCATAACCCATTGTTGAATGTGTTTGTGTGTTTCATTTTCTTTTACCTTTATGCTAAACTATTTATTCTACCTCAGGAACTCTCCTCAACAACCTCACAGCTCACCCAAGACCTTTAACAGGAGTTTGTTTAGTAACACTGAAACATTTCTCTTCCATAAAACATGGTGTCGAATCAGAGAATTCAGGGAAATTGCAAATTCCTGTTACTATGGGCTCTGAAAACACATATTTAAGTAATAACATTTTTGAATGTAAAATCACTATGAACCAAAGAAGCTTGGACTATTTAACATTCTTTTTTTTCGAGAATCAATTAAAGCTGGTGTCGTAATACACACACACAGATAAACATATATCAATCAAATATTATTTGTTAGTTGTCACCATATCCTAATTTTGTTAATAAGTAAAGAAATAAGAATCTGGTTGTAATCATGTTTTCATTGGGAATTTTCTAGTAAAGAATAATCTTGTTTTTTTTTTTAGGATACTGGAATTAAGAGGTTTTACTGAACTTAACATTAAAATTAACATTAAGTAATTACTATCATCAAACTGAGATAAGCTACATAAGCTAACAGGGTAGGATGCACCAAACCGTTTTTGCTCGCCTGAAGTATATTCCACATTTGGATCTTAGTTTGAGCCACTTCTTTAAAGGAAATGAATCTTTGATTGCACATGAAAACTATGAAAGTGCAACACTACAGGAAGCACATTAGGTCAAAGTTTAACTAGTAGGGCTGTAAGCTGTAGAGGCTGTTTACAGCTGGAGGTTTGCTTTATAGCCAGATGCCTTTGTTCTTCAAACTAATGTAATTCACATGAGGCTGTTTTTAACCTGGTTTTATATCTTAGCGAACACACTGCATCGCTGAGTACAATGTTATCATACAACTGGTGGCTTAAGTGATGGAATCAAAATAGCGTCCTCTCAGATCCGACCCACCGGAAGCCTCACTTGTACTTGACCAAACCCAACCCACGTCCCGAGACGTCACGCAGGTTTTCATATTCAATACTCATCTGTTACCCAAGCTAAGCCAATTGACAACAAATTAGCAAAACTGTGTCTTTCCCCCCGTTCCCCTGTCGTGGCGTACTTGCATTGAATTAATTTTATAAAATGATCATGAATTACATTTAAATTCAACTTCAATTATTAACAGACAAAACAATCTCACCTAAAAACCATCTTTACACAACAAACAGCAAACAGCCGGGTCTGAAGTATCAGTGTTTATTTCTGAATGCTTGTGATAGATCCAGTGACGCCGTAACAAGCCCTTATAAAATTTTGTAACGCTGGACTCTCAGCAGCCTCACTGTGATACAGTATTATTATAATATCGCTGACTATACACAAACATAGCTCTAGATTACAGAAACACTCAAACACTGTACATTTCAGGATGCATAGCAAGTGCGTGGGCGCCACTCCACACTGAGAGCTTCAGTGGATACAAATCACAGGCCGATACTCTTGTCATGTCAGCCCAAAGCCACTTGAGCTGCGCCCAGTGTTTATCTTACTGTGACATTCTCCCTGCTGTTATGCTGAAGCATCTCCCCTCCTCCCACCCACTTTCACCCCACCGCTAGCCTGTAAAAGATACCCGCTAAATGGAAAGAGAGAGACGGATGAATTTAATGGCGGCAGAGGGATACACAGAAAGTGAAGTAAAAGGAAAACACAGAGAGGGAGAAGATGAGCACACATTTGTCTCTCTGTGACAATGCTGATGCTGTCTCACTTATGAGGGACCCTGATGTGACACGAGGGATGTTTGATACTGCACAGATGTGTTAACCAGCTCCCGTGTAAGAAAACCAGTTGAGTTTACATGTATTGTTAAGGTCTGTGTTGTTTTGTTTCAGCACTAGGCCCAAATGATTTTAAGGTGGAAATTAATGCCACAATGTATATTAACTATTTATAGGAAACAAGTTATAGTCCATAATAAAAGCCCCTCTATCCTGAATCTAAGAAACATCTGTCAGTTAAAATAAGCTTTAATATTTCATGCTGAACTCCTTGCTCCCACCACTGTCCATACACCCCCACAGCCTCCTCCTTCTATCATAAACACACTCTGACCTCATGTTGAACCAACATCCATAAGCCGTACGCAGCATCCACACCTCTGCATGCGCACTGCATATCAGACTGTGCTAAATGCAGACACCACGGGCTGCACTGGACACAGTTTCTCTCTTACAAAACTGACAGTCAGGTGCCTTTGGGCCTCACAAAGATGCCAGCTGATTTGACATCCAAAGTTAGAACCACGTCTGCTCCGCGCCTGTCTGGATTAGTGCCTCGCACGCGGGGCTAAAATGGCTGACAATCTGCTCTACCTCGGGGGAGGTGAAAGGAGAGGTCAATACTATGCTCAAATGATTTCCCACTTCTGCAGAGAATGAGTAGTTGCAGCTTTAGGATGTTTAGTGACACGGAGCATTTTCTTGATGTGTCCCGCTGCATCTCAAACATGGAAATGTGTCTTTACATCAGCAATATTGATGACTGACGTGTGAGGAAATAGAAAGCAGCGTCCTCGACGTTAAACAGATGCTGACCAGCAGATCACCGTGAACCGTCCACCGAAGTTCCAGAGTCTCGCAGGGATTGTAGGTTATGTAAAAAGTCTCAAATGTGTGTGTGCGTGTGTGTGTAGCCCTGAGTAGTTTCTGAAGGCTTTTCCTCTGAAGTGTCAAACTCCCAGAGAGAGGATCAAGTGCTAAGCTGGGGACTCAGGAGCTCAGTGCCTGTGTGTGTCCAGCAGCAGCACACATTTGTGGTTTCAGGGATTGAGGAAGTCATATATCCTTTTATCTGTACTTGTGGAAGACCACAAGTCTAATGCGAGTCGGTGGCGCAAGGCTAAATCCACACACTCGAAGCATGGATCGGTGTGTGTTTGTGTGTGTGTGTGTGTTGGGATGTAAAAAGGTGCATCAGAGAGCAAGGCCTCCTGAGGGGGAAGCACAGAGTTGAAAGGTCAAACACACATATGGGGGGGTCAGTGAGCAGCCTGGCAAGCGGAACAGAAACCTCATGCACACAGAATCACATAGGTCAGTTAAATGCCTGTGTGTGTGTGAGTGTGTGCACAGTATGAACGCACAGATGTGAAAAATATATTAGCTAACTATTAGCGTAGACCCTCAAAGTGTGTATTTTTAACTTAAGCTAAGTTTCTTTAATACTTGTGTAAGTAGTTACACACGTCAGACAACTTCAATTTCAATTTTTCCTGTATATTTTCGGAATATCCATCATGAGTGTTGTCAGGGAACTTTGAGCTGTACCATGAATTATTTAGTATCTTCTGCATTTATATATCATAAATCTGAGGGTCAGTGGTTTTTAAAATAAATAGATAAATAAAACCATAAACAAACTCAGTATTTTTTTTCATTTTTACTTGTAATGCGCTGTATTAGTACAGATTATATGAGAGAGAGACACAGAGATAGAAAAACAAAATTATTTGATATTTACATATTTAGTATCTTTATTTCAGTCATCTTCAACAGGTTTACGCAGTTTCCTTAACATATCTGTGACACGTTTTCGGTCCAGATCAAAGGTAAAAATTCAGCACCACAGTTTGATGGTTACTCTATAAACAGCTCGGTTTATAATCGGTGACTCTAGTACCTGCTACATTCACTGCACAGCAAACTCTCTTCTTCGCTTCTTTAGGAAAAAAACATATATAACAATGCAACTGTATTTGTTTGAGGTTAAGACCAACCCTGAGAAAAAAAGAGGCTTCCACACCAACTGAAGCATCCAGGATATAACATGACGTTCCTGAATGATTAGATAAAGAGTTATTATAACCCACAAAGCACAGGATGAGCCGTGTATCATCGGAAAAGCAAGGCAAAGCCTTATCACCAGATAGCAGAACCAAGGGATGTAGTACAGCGGGTGAAGAGAAGAGGGACCAGAACTGAGCTCTGTGGCACACCTGATAAAATCCAATGAGAGCTATAATCTCATCTCTGCCAAGATACCATCAAGTTTTGTCAAGATAACACTTATGCCAAATGAGGTCAATAGGCCCAACAGAAATCCAGATTTGCAAACACATATGGTTCACTAGGTCCCCACTTTACCGGCCAGTACATTCAGTGGGTTATACGTGTAATGTTATAGTTGCAAATACGGACATACAATCTTGCAACATTTGGACGCAAAGACAACTTGGTTAGGGCACTGGAAAAGATCATAGCTTGGGTTAAAATGAAATAGCAACACTGGCTAAAGTTACGACATTCACTGCCAGTTTGAAAAAGGAAACACACTGCTGGTCCTGTGGTTTGTCTCCCACGTCTCCTGTGTATGCAGACTTCAAAGTACACTAGGTGCCCCACTGAACCATAACCATGAGTATAATAACCACTGATCACTGAGCCTCGTAACATTCACATTGACTGTATAAAAGTCTACGTGCAAACATGCAAAGATAATAGTTTGTCTTTATTATTATTTAATTAATCAAAGTTTAGATTTCTTTTTACATTACATGGCATTCAGGTCAAAATGATAAAATTAAAACTTTTCTCAAGGAAATAAACTATATAAAATTGGTTTTAACACACTTTCTTATACCTGCTCTATGGCCCCTTTACGCTCATGTTTTTTCATCAGCCCATTCTCGTTTCAGAGGTGTTAAAAAAGTGAGTGATGCTCGAAGCTTTCGGTGTATAGTCAGTTAGAAACCAGAAAGGAAGTCTCATAGGGAGGTGGACTGGGATGGTGGACAGTACGCAGGAAATCTAGGTATCTTTCTTTGAGGTTATTTCTTTTCTAACTTCTAACTTAAGTTTTTCTTCCTAACCATAACCGTAGTTGTTTCTTCACGACATGTTGCTCTGAAGTTGTTTTCCATAATCGTAATCCATAATAAAGTGTTTTTTTTTTGTGTGTATATAAAGTCGTTCCTGTCACGTCAAAAGGTAAAACTCCTGGAGCATCCAGTACTGAGAGTACTGGCACCAAAGTGCACCTGCAACATCAATACATGATGCAGTTGTACCCAGGGCATCAAATAGTGGCGTCCCTCAAGTGTCCAATAGTAATACACAGTCGCCCCGACTGTGGAGCAAGAAGGTAGAGCGGTTGTCCACCAATCTCACAGTTGTTAGTTCGATCCCCGGCTCCTCCGGTCACATGTCAAAGTGTCCTTGAGACACTGAACCCCGACTGGTGAGTGTTGGCCAGCTGCATAGCAGCTCCCCCATTGGTGTGTGTGTGAGTGTGAATGGGTGAATAAGAAGCAGTGTAAAGCACTTTGAGTACCAATAGGTAGAAAAGCACTATATAAGTACAAAACATTTAGCATTTAATGTTAAATGTTAATATGATACAACAAAGGCCATACAAAGCGGCACAACTTTAGGAAGTGTCAATAAATGACGCCGTGGAATGACAACATGTTGTCTTCATCTGTTGATAACTACAGCAGTTTGAGAGGTTTAAGTTTGTTTTTTTTTCCATTCCATTTTTTTCTGCTTCTAAATCTACACTGGTCAGCCACAACATTAATACTACCTGGTGCTTTTATTGTTATGGCGGCAATGATCGACAAGTTTCAGAAGCGAGTTTCAGACGTTGCATTGCCACAGAGCAGTCTGAGTGCTCATGCTGACCTTTGTCCATTTCAACATTAATACCACCAGGTGCTGCCTGTATAAGTAACACACCCTTCCACGCACGTTATTGTAATAAAGTGGACACCATGGCTTTCAATTTCATTTTTATTATTGAACCTCTAAATCTTCCTTTCTGTGGCTTTGTGGTGAGCTCACCTCCTCAACCTATACAGAAGACGCGACCACCACCTTATTTAAACTTGAGATCTGTAGGAAAATAAAGGTGTGCTGTCGATGTGGTTTTAGCACTCCCAACATTTTACACTGTGGTTTGTAGTGTTGTAGTGGGAGGCAGTGCATGTGGGGGGAGGGGGGGGGGGGGGGGGTGCAGCGAGCTACCTGACAATGCAGGAAGAAATGTGCTAAAAGCCAAACCGTGTTTGTCGTCATGTTTTCACAGCTACTATCTAAACTACAACAAGAGTCAGTTTTGCCGTGACGACAAAAAGGTCGACTCTGATTGGTACTTCATGGTCACAATCTCTCTCTCTCTCTGTCTCTCTCTCTTTTTTTTTTTCCTTTCAGGTTGCTGCAGAGATTTCTCGAAATCGTACATTGTGATCCAATTCGTTTGAATTCACCCAAAACCAAGAATCAACCTGGGTATGAGAGATGAGGGCACCTGTTTCACGGAGCGAACTCATCGCTCTTGGCTATGTAGAAGCACTTGTGTCTCCTTCCTCGCTCCTTCATCTGTCCACACTGTTCCTGACTTTCTCGAGTTATTAGTCTCTCGCACCTCTCTCCATATCAGCAATCAGTTTGTCCATCAGCCCCCCTCCCCACCCCACCCCCCCAACACACACACATAACACACACATAACACACACATAACACGTCAGTTGTATCTTTTAGACTGAGGAGGAGAGGAGGTTGTTGGCAGCAGGTGGAGTTGACAGGAGAGGAAAGGAACTACACAGGAAGTACATTAGTTATCACTCCCATGTCTTCTCCACCTTTTCACTTCCTATCACCGCCCGACATCTCAGATCCAAGGCAAGCTGCTTCTCATGTCTCAACCCACCCCTTTTCCCTTTTCTCTCGTTCTCGCTCACACGCCTCTAAAAATGACTTCCGTGCTCCACTTTAGTGTCGGGCCCCGGGATCTAGATGACACTTGGCAAGCCACAGAAGTCGCAAGACAACTGGATGAAATATTTAAATGAAAGACGGCAGGGCTAGGAGAGGTGAGGAGAGAGAAAAGGAAATACAGAGCATTGGACGGTGGAAGGAGAGAGTGACGATATTCACACAGTGAGCAGAATGTGAGGGCTGTGTGACAAGAAGTGCAGATAAATTGGCTTTTATCTGTGAAATAGCCTGAAGAGATATATACCAACATGGTATGAGATCATATGACTTTATCTTGTAATCATTAGAAAGTCTTGGTAACGTGCTTTCAGCCAGCGCAGCTGCTTAGAGGTTAATACAATTGAAATATATATCTTTATTATAGTAAAGATAGAATTAGGTTCTATTTGACTTTTTTGTTGCTGATAGTCTTGAGCCATACTATCATGGATTGGCTGTGTTACCATGACAGCACGGTCAGTGACATGCTACATGCTGATTCTGAGCCAGTTTGATGTTTAGGTGCATGCAATACTTATTATGCACAGGGGCACAAAACAGATGAAGTGTAGCTGATTCAGAATTCAAACATTTATTCAAAAATCAAGCCTGATGATGACGACATGGAGTAAAATAGGGAAATCACCCCAGTTATTACAGTTAGTAGTTATACAGTTATACATAGTTATTACAATGTAAAATGGAAATCAGTCAAGATTTAAAGAAGTGTATCCAAAAGACAGGGAAGAACCACAATCTGAAAAAGTACAACACAAAATACAATGAACGAAAATACTAAAAAAACCTTTAAAATCCATCAAAAAGGACAAAGTCTAAAGATGACTAAATAAGTTTTACAATAAAGTGGGATTATGCTATGAGTGCTATGAAATAACTGATTATGGTCACAAGCTGGATGTGAGGATGTGCTGACACAATTGAAAGTCATGATAAAGTGTTGTTATAATAATGGTTTCAGTAATATGGACAGAGACATTTGGTGTACAGCGCCTTTATATTGCATTAAAATGTTTGATGAGTATCATTATAGCAAAGAAACATGGTGGGCGAAGTCTTAGTCCAGTTTTAGTCCAGCCAGTATACCGGACAATGTATTTAAACATATCAAAAAAAAAAAAGTTTTCCCAGACAACACATTTTGCTGGCTACAATATCTGAGCATCTAGGACAAAATCCCGTTTGTCCGTATGTTATTTAATCATTTTATTGTTATGTTCAGGGACCCAAAGCACTTGGTTTGTTTGTTTGTGGTCAGATTAAATGAGATTAATCTAATCACAAATGTGTTTATGTCCTCTTAAATAAAACCACCATCTAATTTTAGGCAAAGTGCTTTTCTTGCATAAACTTAACCCCACACAGGACTCTAGAGTCCAACTTGGATTTTAGTATGATAGTCCTCTGCTTTTTATGCCCACTATCCTTCCAAACTATCTCCTGCATTTATTTGTTATTACAAAATACGCACGGTAACATTGTCAAGAACATAATTGGTGCTTGCAGTTGAGTTGCATAGTAATGTAATTTTTTGGGAGAGACAGGGTTGGAACATGAATGTCTGTTCCAAATTTTATGCTAATCCATCTCAAATTTGTTGATGTATTTCGTCCTGAACTAGATCTGTCATAGCAGCAGAAGACGAAATGCTATAGGGGACGATCCACAACATGAGGAATCGTGGTCTGGGCATCATCTGGGCAGAATTTGCTGTCATCCCCTTCAGTAGATGTTGAGATATTTTACGAAATGAGATTAAAACTTTCCAATACAGCTTGGGTTTTTAAGGGACGTTGATTGTGGTAAACACAGTGGGTATAACACTTACTGTTAAAAAGGTTGGACATTTCACAATAAAAGTAAATTCAACCAATAGTTGTTGAGATGTTTAAGCATCACCACATCTAGAGACGTGCCATTGACTTTTTTAACAGCCAGTTTACGTTGTGCAATGTTAACCTTTTAGAGACGTGATTGCCATCTTGTGAGGATCCCCCCTGCCCACTTGCTGGTAAGTTGGAATCTATGTTTTGACTTGTACTGAATTAGCGGATTTTGCATGAAGCCACTGAAAAACAGTTCATGTATTTGTTATTATTTTTTCCACAGATCACTGTTTGTTATTGCAATGTAATTTCTTCAGGTAGGAGTCTCTTTCTTCCTTTTCACGTCTTCCAAACTCCATCAAATTAGAAGCATATGGACATGTTTTGCTATACACTGTATTTTTATTTTTTATTTTTCGCTCAGCACTGTAGCATGCACAGGTTAAAATGCTGCAAAGATCACAAGATGGCGCACAGGTCCCCCAACAGTTAGCAAAACTAGACGTCTTTCATTCTAATTTCATTCTCATTTGGTCGGATTCGATTAAGTCAAATCTTTAAAGTCACTCAGTACTATGCTAAAACGAATGATTCAATTGTGACTGAGGTTACTGGAGTTAAATATACAAAAAAAAAAAAAAAAAAAAAAAGCCTCTTATTGGCACTGATAATGTCAGCCAAGCTGTAGTGCTGAATTCAGGCCAACATTTATTTGAACGTATTAAACTGAGATAAAGAAAATTAATTGCTGAGTATTTCAGCGATCGGATCCTAATGGAGTTTGCTCACAGTACAAGCCCTCTACACAAAACATGACAATGACCACATTCACAGCTCAGACACTGACAGACACTCGAGCTAGTGCCCATAGAACTTTGCTGCATAATGTTTTTACAGTACACCCATTACTTTACAAATCAGGATCTCAGATACTAATAGAATTTATGTTTCATCCAATCTCCCATGAGAAACGATACTGCGCGGTAAGAAAGCACTTTCAGATTTGTGTTTGTTTGTGGTTGGCTCGATTTACACAATTGTCCACAACTTGCTTTGTAAGCTCTCTTTAATTATTTTGTCAGCTGGTCATGTGCACAGAGCTGCATGCTGGTGTGTGTGTGTGTGTGTGTGTGATAGCCTTTGTGGTTATTCTGTATGTACATAATTGCGGTGAGGTATACTGTACCTCTCTGGCACGTGTGCATGGGTTTGTGTTTGCAGAATAATTTATGCTTCATGTGGCGTTAGAGTTGTTTTTTATATCTCGAACAAGCGACAGAAGTCAAAGAAAGGGAATAAAATTCAAAGCACCCTGTAGTGTTACTGTATATATAATTTAAAATAGAAAGTCAATAAAAATGGAGATGTGATATGAAATTTGTGTGATCTCTTTTGTGTTTTACACGCAGCACTGTGCATTATATCACCTTCCCCTGGAGTACAGAAATGTTTCTGCTATTTTAGAAACTGCTCCCAGTATTATTACCATAAAATCACCATGCATTACAGATTTATGAAGACATGGATTTAAGTAAATTGCAGAATAAAGTATAATAACAGCAACAAATATTTTGCACATAACAATCATGTCCTGCTCAGGTCATATTCAGCAAAAAAAAGACTGGAAAAACAAACACACACGGACGACTGTGATTTACACTCTTACAAACAGTGTAAAGGTATTGTGGCAAGGAACACGAAAAAGAAATCCCTTTCTATATTACTCTGTGCATAGGAAGCAACGAAACTGCTGAAATATTGCCATCCAGTAGTACAGAGTAAAGTATTACTTCAAATAAACATTCTGTTTCCTAGCGCTGGGCTTTGTGAATAAATGGAACAGAGAGTTTGCAGCAGAGGACTTTTCTCCTGCGCTGATTGGGTGCAGATGTGAGCTCCAGTCTGGGTTTGGCTAAAGTCCTGCTGCCAGGAATATTTGCTACAATTCAATAAATAGAGCTGTTAGGAGCGAGGCATTTCCTTGTCACCATGTCAAGGTTTCAGAGCAGATGTTTCAGATTGAGTGTTTTTACTCTTCTTATAGGTGCATTCAATGCTTAGGCCACAGTAGGCTCAATATAAAACCTTGTAACTCCATAATTTTATTGAAATTCTGCAGATTAAATGTAAACTGACATTAAAATTAAAAGGATTTGGAATGATGGATGTACTGAATGTGAGGTTTTTACATGTAGACCCTCATGGGTGGGGTGAGAGAATAAAATGCTAAATTGTTGCGGTGGAACAGGTCAATAAAAGCACCAACAATATTTTAGATATGTTTTTAAGACATTTCTCAAGCTTTGCCCAACTTCTGCACATGTGACACATGCTGCAATGCTCAAATCCTATTCACTCCTGTATGTATTGTAATCTATGACCATATATTGTGTTTCTTTGGACTTATCAGACTTTGTGTGACATTATGCAAAACTACACCACTTCTGGTCCTCAAAGTTTTATTTGTTCCCACTTATGATTAACATATAATGGGATTGTATTATCCATAAAAAACATGGCTTTGTGCTCTTATAGTATATTAAGAATTCTGAGAATATTCAATATGCTCCTTCATTTCCCTAATGTGGAGACCTGCTCCAATGACTCCTAGTTTAAATAGTTATATAAAGATGGGAATAAGGAACTATAAACATTTGAGTTTAGACATTCTCTGAATTCAGAACTTCAGAATCTAACTTAGAGATGCTAATAATAATAATAATAATAATAATAATAATAATAATAATAATAATAATAATAATAATTATTATTATTATTATTATTATTATTATTATTATTATTATTATTATTATTATTATTATTATTAAAAATATAAAACCATGGGTGGGTCTGGCCCTAATTTAGCTCTCCAAATACCACTATATAAAATCTAAAATCTATCCAAAATTTCACTAGGATTCACTGCATGTGATGGATTTTTGTGGTCAGCAACAACCCAAAGCCTAACCCCAATACATCAACACGTTCAAATGGAAGTAGATGTTAAAAATTATGAATGCATATATATGATAACATATATAAATGCAAGATATTAATGCACGCAAAGATATGCAAATGTGTCAAAACTATCATTTTGTTTTGTAAATAGTAAAGTTGTAACCTCTCCAAAACCCAAGATGAGCCAAAATTTCAACACAATACCAATTGTGATTGGTAAATAAAAAAAGGAAACAAATAATGTGGAGGATTTAAAGGTGAGTTCATCATTCATCGGCAAACACACGCACGTGCACACACACACACGTACACACACACACACGCAGGGTACTCATATCCTCTAGTGCTCCTTCACAGTTTCCTTTCACTGATCACTTCCTTTCCTTTTCCTCGCCTCTTTCCTCTCCTCCCCCCGGTCCCCATCTGCTAGGCCGATCAAATCATCATATGGAGAAATCCCGGTGATCCAACAGGGCCACGCAGAAAGGTCACGGAGAGAGTCCGTAAAATGGATGAAGCCTAATGATTAGCTCAACCTTTACCTAATCAATAATCATTTATCCAACAATATCACCGGCAGCCTTAGCCCCATTCGCCATTAACCTCAGTGGTGAGGAGAGAGGCAGTATTGTTTCCTCTGGCAGCTTTATGGCACTCAGATGACTGGTAGGGGCCGGGATGGAAGCTTAAGGTTGGATCTTGATGGTTCAGATCCTATTAAGGGACTGTAGGTATTTTAGCATGTCAGTGTCATGTAATTACCCTTTTGCATGATTGACCGTGACATTGGCCTTACTGTTGAAATGGAAGAACAGAGTGGCCTTTTCATTAAAAGATATAGACGTATAAAGGTGTCTTACATACATAATCACAGATGCACTATTAAATCATATACAAAAGGTGTGATTTACTACTCAGAACGTGTTATCTCTCGGTAGCAAAATGTTTCTGCTTTGCTCCGGTTTTCAGAAATGAAATGAACTTTAAGTTTTTACTTTCATTTTTTGTAAACAAAAAAGCAACATATCCTGTGACGGGGAGAACGCTCTGTACACACACACACACAGCAGCAGGTCCTGTCTCCTCTGTGTCTCTCCATGATGCCATCTTCATCATAACCTCTTCCTCTTTATTGCCATTAATGGCTTCCCCTTCTCCTTTCATTAATTCTTTATCGATTTTGCCTGACGTTGCCTGAATTATTTTCCAATTACAGCAAATAAAAGAAAAAGGAAAATCCAATTCAAATACATACCTCTGTGCGTGGAGGTGTGAGTGTGTGTGTGTGTGTGTGTGTGTGTGTGGTTATGTACCTACACCAACATTTAAATAACTGCACACATAGTACAAAACCTACCCACCATCTATGAGCAGTTATGTGTTTTAAGTCACTGGTACTGTTTGGTGCAGGAACATGTGGAAATTCGCAGCTTTATCATTTATTCCTTTATTTGTGGTCAAACACCGATATAAACACACACACGCACACACACACATAGACAAGGCAGAATGTGATTGTGATGGCAGAGAAAGAGAGGTAAAGGTCACAGGAAGCTAATGGCTCCAGCTATCTTACACGGAATAAGTTCAGACACTTTGGACAGGTTTGTGTGTGTGTCACAAAGGAGCAGGGCCCAGACGTGAGCGGAAAACAACATACCAGCAGACTCTGCATTCGTATTCTCTTCCCCTGGAGAAGTGTGGCGCCACACCATTCGCACACACACACACACACACACACACATAGATTCTGCCTAAAGTGTTTGTGCAACAACAGAAACTAAAGAATCATTTAATATGCTCTTTTGAGAGTGTGAATGATGCTCCCTATAACAGATAGATCTGGCTGCAGAGTTGGCCTCAGAGGTCCATCAGATGGCTCTAGTTAATACCCACAGGTCATTAATTACAACAATTATTCACCCTCATATCGCAGACATGTATCGACTTTTGTTTTTGCGCCACGTCATCTGATGATGCACACAAAAGGCTCAATGGGGAAAATAAAGCGACTGCGTAAAGCATGTGTGTGTGTTGGGTGTTTAAAAAAAAAAAAAAAGATTTCTACCTGCATCGGCATCTCGAATTGTTTTTACATGCTGTACAGTGTGCCGGTCCCTCTGTTGTCCAATTAGATCGTATTATTCTGAGGCAGTGTCAGAGAAAGTGATCGTTAATGATCAGCATGATACAAATGCACCCATGTGTATGTGAAGTTGTTTTGTTTTTTTTTGTTTGTTTTTTTTTTTGCAGTTGCATTGTGTCGTGACTTTCAAATGAGCAGCAAGAGGAAATTAAATTAAGCCCAATTATGCACTTACCTGAGAACTGTGCTGTTGCTCTGTTGTTTCTTCTGTTTTACCAAATGAGAGCCATATGTTATCTGCTTTGTTAACATGTCTCATGTGCATGTGCAGCAAGGTATGCGCTGACCTCTCTCTCTCTCTCTCTAAAGTACGTGCACAGTGTCCACCACCGTCGTGCAAGGGCACTTAAACATATCCCCAGTGTGTGTTTCTGTGCATGTGCATGACCTGCTCTCTCTATTCCATCCCCTTCCTTTGAGAGCGCGTGTGATATACAGGGCTCTAATTGTCAGGTCTGGCCCCCACATTCCTCGCCTCGACCAGCCTACCAACACTGTGTCACTTTAACAACCGCGAATTATCACCACGATGGAGATCTCGGCTTCACGGTGGCTCTATGAGAATATAGATACATTTCCTTCAATAAATTACTCCTTCCACACACACACACACACACACACACACACACAAGCCTCGCCCCCCCCACCATTCCTGCCTCACATTCACTGCTCTATGACTGACGTTTTTACCACAATATTATTGCGTCTGCCTGAAGATGGGAAAGTCGTCGCTGCACCAAATGTAGCTAAAGTATCCCTCTAAAAGGGGATGAGATGAATCTAGCGCCTCTCTGTCATTTGACCATGGTTATTGATTCTTGCAGAGCTGAGCAGGATCAGAGCAGGTTTTCCATAAAGTCTGCAGCCACGGTGACTGCAGACGGAGGAAGAGGATAATATGTATACATGTCTGGCGACTGGGGATCGTTTCTCCTAATAGCATCTGTTCTAAATTAACAAGCTACATTCGTCTTTCACAAAAGCACCAGATCCTCTTTTTTTTTTTTTTTTAGCTGGACTGTAGTCAAAGAGGATATGTTTTATGTAGTTAGTGTTTATTCTTGGCTGTGAAATCTATTTCTCTGTTGAGACAATAGAGTTTAATTAAAATCAAAGGCTGAAGGTTATGTTTTTTAAAGTTCTCCATCACGTGTAACCAACCAGCAGACTACACCAACTTCTTCTGCCTCCATCTAACCCTGTCCTCTGCATCCTCAGCAGAATACACCAACTGATATTCTGAATATAACTTTAAAACTTTAAAGCCCCCACCCCCCCAAAAAAAAAGATTAAATAAAAAATACTGCCTTTTACAACATAGAGTGATTATTAAAGTGGAGCCATTAGATCCCAGGCTGCCATGTGGTTCATTTTTATATCAGTGCTAAACAAAATAATTCCAACCAGCCAATCGGATGCAGACTAACTACTTCAACATGGCGTTGTGAAGCGAAGCAGTCATCTTCTCCAGGGGATGGGATGCCACGTAAGTGTTTCAGTCTGTCTTCATAGAAGTTCAGGCCAGCTCCGCTACAGGCTCAGCCAGGACCGGGGGTTTGGTGTAATGAAAGGCAGATTGAAAAGGGCTCTTGATTGATTTCCTACATCTTGATTTGATATCCTGAATTAATTACTAGAACTTGAATAATATATAAAGGGAAAATAAATATGGAACACTCAAGGGAAACAAGAAGAGGACTTCAGTGCTGCTGCCGCCGCCGCCGCCGCCGCCGCCGCCGCTGCTGCGACTGCTGCACAGATAGTGTATCTGTTGGTCAGTTTTATCCCCTGTTGCTCGGCAGAAAGTGTGTGTGGTTTCTAACGCCTGTGTGCGTGTGTGTGCTTGTGTGTCTTTGTGTGTGTGTGTGTGTGTGAGTATGTCACATGTGTTTCGTGGTACAGACAGCTGTGGTACATGTGTGTGCTACAGTGTTTTTTTTTTTTTTTCAATCTGTGTGTATGTGTGGCAAGGAAAGAAAATAAAGGTTTGTGTGGTAGACTCCTTACTATTTCTTTAGGAAGCTTCCAGATTGTTGTTACAACTTTCTGTAATTTTGAATACAGACAGCTTCATAAGAAAATGTACAAAAACGAAAACTTACTGTGTTAATCTGTTTTAGATTCAATATAATGGAGCAGATTATTGATCACGCTAAATGGGAAACTGCCAAAAAAGACCGAAAAAAGAAAAGACTCTCTTAAGACTTTAGTCCGAGCTTGGAAGATATTGTTAAATGTGGTAGCACTGGGACGAGCACGCTAACGCTAAAGCTATCACATTTTTTACAGAATTTACGTAAACCTTTCTGTTAACAATGATCTCAACATAAGTTCAAAAGTGATTTTTAAAAATCATGTCCTTTCATTGGAATTGTAGGATAAAATGTCATTAAGCACTATGCCGATGATAAACAAAATACCCTTAGTATACAGCTAAAAAAAAGTCTCTCTACTGGTGAATTATGCAAATTTTACACAAAATTGAAAAGTACTTTTTGTCACCACATATACGATAAACTTAAAGGATGTCTTCAGGATTTTGATTTTGCTTCTTTTGGTTCTAGTTTGGGTAGTACATATAAATAAATGTCATTAAACTTCCTGTTGACTTCGCTATATTAAAATATCTCTGTACTTCTAGCTGAAAAATGCCTCCAGATGACATCACTTGGAGGAACGTTCAGTTCAAATTATGTTATCTTGTTGCTCGCACTACAGAGTTTTTGATCATGGTCAAACGGCTTTTCCAGAGCTCCTCCAGATGGCATCACATGAGCTCGTAATGATGTTGGTGATGTCGTCTGGAGAGGTTTTCAGCTAGAAGCAGAGAAAAAGTTTGAAATAGGAAAGTCAGACGGACGTTTATAAGCATTAATGTACATTTACACACTAAACTAAAGCCATAGAAAGGATGTCACCTATTAAGCAACATCAGCTGTAATGTGAAGCAGCTACTTCATAGGTCATTGTACGGTAAATGGTCTCTTAGCACTACAGCACTAATATAGCAGCATTTAAATCTATTCACCTATTCACACCCCCTGATCATGCTATGACACATTTAATATAATGGATTAAGTCCATGTAAGTGATAGCTATGAAAAAATAAAAAAATAAAAAAACAAGCAAACACACAAAAAACACATAAAAACACATTCGGTATGAACTGGCCTTCAGATGCACCTTTATTTCACTTGTTAGATATTATTTATTTTTTTATTGTGTCTTACATAATTGTGTGTGTTTTTTTTCCAGACCCTAACTTTATGGTTTTGGTTCAGTGGCATTACTCTCATAAATACAACATTTGTGAACATCAGGGAACAGGCTGGCATATAGCGTCAGGGTCATCCCTACCTTTGCTTTAATTAATATTAAACCAAATATGCTAGAATTGGTGCAATGTACACCCCCCAAAATTTGGAACTGCAGTTTATGTTCTAAAAAAGTTATTTTATTCTCTTAAGTTGAGCCCAATGTTTTTGTCAAATATTTCTGTTTCTGAGTGAAGAACCAAGTTTCTCTTTGATTAATATAAGATTAACACCATTAAAATTTTAATTTACACCAATTAAAAGTCCTCTATATACTTTTGTTTTTGCTTTATTTGTATTTTTAAAAAATAATGTTGTTTCTATGTCGTCTACAAAAAAAGGTTCACAGGGAAAAATTGCTAAAATAGATTTGCTGCAGCACAAAAGTAAAACTGATGGTCTGCACTGTTATATATACTGTTGATTTCCAAGAGGTGGTAGCTCACTCACTAGAACCAGTATACAAGGCTTCAAGACAGGAATATAGCCAAAGAACTGTACCACCAGCACCAACCCACTCTTCAAGATGGGTTAGCAAAATGTCAACTCTGCCAAGAGCTGTGCCAAGTTCTGAAAGGATACAATAGAGGTTTGCCTGATACTTGCTGAAAAACTGATAAACATTCACCCCCTTAAAGGCCAGTTCCCACCCACTCCACATGTTTGTGGCATCACAGACATTAAGTTTGTTGCCACCCAAGCCCAGGGGTTTGAGCTTTACTTACTTGTCCATGTGCATCTGCATGGGCTGTTGCAGTGTCATTTGACCACAGAGTAAGATATTACCAAAGACTGTTCCCTTGACCAGATTAAAAAAAAAAAAAAAAAAAAAAACAACACAACTGATCAAGAAAATATTTGCAGCCATATAATCAAAGTCATCTGCCAGATTTGATTTGTATAGGATCAAACTTCCCTAGTAATCACAGCATGTGTGAGACAATGGATCAGTTCTGTTTGATACGACAAGAATTGTAGTTCCCCTCCAACAATAAAATATTCTAAACTACAGTATCATCCTTATACAGCTCATTCTAAGTGCCAGGGGGCCCAGCTCATTCTGCTGTTGCACTGGAGAAAGCATTAAACACTCTACCTGCTCATCTTCTCCTTTCAGTCTAGAGAAGAAGGATGAAGGGAAAATGTGGGACGCTGAAAGAGAAAGGGAGGCTATCAGCTGGGTTCAATTGGACGACTATACTGCGCCTTCCTTCACTGCCACCTATTTCGTTCACCCTCCTTCTCTGCTGACATCCAGATTATCATAAAAGCGGACGACTGCCATGCAGGCGCTGATTTACAGGGAGCTTGAACCAATCAATCTCTAAAGTTTAAATTAACAGTAAAAGCTTCCAGCTCCCACTTCTCTGTCCACTCACTACCTCGTTCCTGCCTCTTCCTCTGACACGTTCCCTCCCTCCATTTCTCTTCCTTTTCTGGTATATATCTTTTAATTTAAAGGAGAAAACATGAAGGGATCTTTAAATTTCTTATCTCCCAGAAAATTCTGCCAAATTTGCCTAGTTGTTTTGCGTTTCCTTTTTACCTCCCGGCTGGAAACCTTAGCTCGTGACATAATGTACATGACAAAGTGTTCTCAAAATGTCACTGAAGCCTTTAGATTGAGCCTTATTGATGCCTGCACGCAGAGATCAGCTTGTGTCCCATCAGCCCAAGGCCTCAGACATCTCGCCACATTAAAAGCACCTACACTAAATATGCCCACAACTAAAACAGGCGTAATTACTCCCTGGATATTTTAGGACAATTATTCTAACTTATGATAAATACTTTTTTTTTTTCCTTCTTACAAACCAAACTGTTTTATGGCAAGGATCAGCAATGTCATGAAGAACGAGGCGCAGCTCTTAATCATTGGGACAAATACACCATTAACTTTTGAATTCATTTCCCGAATCTGCATCGGCTATGGTAAACTCTTCTTCATTACGGAAGCACATGCTTTAAAAGCCAGACTGGATGGGATCAAAGGCCAGCGAGAGAGAGTGCGTCTGGCTCCGTTGCTTGCCGCTTGAGCTCATTTTCATTATCATCCACGGACTAAAACATGTATTGCATTATGCGTTAACAATTTAAAAGCTCCTCTTTTCTATGGCCTCTTCAACACCTTTTCTGTATTAGAGGATGTCATCATAACCAAAGCACAGCAGAAAGCCCAGCATCAAGTCGATCAAATCAACGGCACTAATGATAACAGCTTTGGGAGTGGATTGATAGAAAGTAAAAAACAAAAAAAAAAAAAAAAGAAGGGAGGGGGTAGAGAGGAGTGTGTGGGCATAGTGTAGATCCTCACACACGGCCAGAAACTGTAGCACGAAGCAATGTAGCAGTGTGTATGGTACGAGTGTACCAGTGTGCTGGGCAAGGCCAGAGAGTCGTGGAGGCCGATGGTAATGTATTTTACTCCAAGCAAGAAAGATTGCCAAATCCCTGCCTACCGGAGGCGGCGTGGGTGGGTGTGTGTGTGTGTGTGTCTGTGTGGGGTGGGAGGGGGGGTTGCTGTGCAGTGATGCTGGGGATTCAGGTATATGGATGGCCTAAGGAGGTTTCCATCATTCATAAAGCACAGCGGCTGTATGCGCTCTGACGCCGAATTGATCTTGCAAAAGAAGCAGGGTGGCAGAGCGACCACTTCATTAGTCTCCCCGAGCTACAAATCACCTGCTAGTGCTGTGGCACTCAGAGGTACCGGTGTTACCCCTGTTGCATTACGAGGCTACAGCCTCAACAGTCTAAAGTGACCGGCTATTCATGCAGCCATTATGAGTGAGTTATGTAGCGATGCAGAAATATTCTCTATACATCTGGTGCTACCCTGGGTCACGGCTGACACTCTAGGATAAATGTGCGAGCCTTAAGTGCAGCATAATACACAATGTAAAAAAACGGCGCAGTTGAAGGGTCATTTTGCTTTGCCGCTATCAGTTTGTGCAACTACCCGACTCCTGATGATTTTTTTTTTTTTAAAGTATGTTCTGTTGTTCAAAAAGGGAGTAAGATCATGTCTTTGGAAGATCCTTGATCCAATTTTTACAAAATTTAGTGTTGTCATACAAAAAAGACAAATAGCAAAGAGCACTGTTAAAAAACTGCGGGTATTGCAAAATAAATGATCGAATTAGATTTTGGAGCATACTGGTGCATGATTTTGCATATTAAGATGTAAAAAAAAAGTTTTAGAATTAGGCAGTTTAAGTGCTTTTTGCTGTAATCTGCTTCATGATTGTGGCACTAATGGCTTGATTTATCCAGTAGAATGTGTTAAAAGTGCAGACTTGGTGGCACAGGACTGGTACACGCACCAATTTTCCAATGAGTTTATTTTAATGAAATGAGTTAGGACCTGAACATTTTTGATTCCATCCAGCATGTTTTGGTGAGATTCAGCGTACGAAGCTCCAGGTTATTGAGAGGGATGTATCAGATGTGCCCTGTCACCTGACCCAAACTGAGGTGGTTCGGGACGAGTTAGAGTGCAAAACAGCCAAAAAAGTTCTGTGCACTTATGATATCAGTTAAGTAGTCACAGCACTTAATTAAAATAGTTTGAACATCCAAATGTTTCTTTTTACACCATGCAGGATTTATTTTGAATCTTAGTTCTTATGTGTCAGAGCCAAATTTTACAAAGCTCAACAGCTGCTCCACATGTGATTATAAAACAATAATTAAAATGATACATTCAACTGTCACAAAATGCCTGTGTCTTTGAGACAAGCACTTTCTATGCAGTTCACTGATGACCCACTCGTTTAAGAGATAGGTCTCTTTGCAGGATTTACTTTGGACTTCTGCCACACAACAAAGGTATGGCGGAGGAAGATTTTCTTTCACTCCTGGAAAGGCAAACATGCACACGTGAAGAATAAACCTGAAGGTGGTTCTTTGTGCTGATCAGTTCTTATCTACCATGACATGTCCAGGGCTATATTTTCAGTGGCCTTGAGAGCTCACGGCACTGCAAAATTAAAAAAGGTGCTGCAAAAGCCGCGTCTCAGTGTCCCCCTGGAAACATTACTATGACATTTTTCTACAATGGTTTTGGGGGGTGACTGTGGCTCAGGCGGTAAAGCAGTTGTCCACCAACCCCGGGGTGGTTGGTTCCATCCTCGGCTCCTCCGGTCCCTCGTCAAAGGGAGCAAGACACTGAACCCCAACTAAGTTGCTCGCGGGGATTGTTGGCCAGCTGCATAGCAGCTCCCCCATCGGTGTGTGTGTGTGTGAGTGTGAGTGTGAACAGGTGAATGAGATGCAGTGTAAAGTACCAAACAGGTAGAAAAGTGCTATATAAGTGCAGACCGTTCACTATTTCAGGGAACACTAAAAAGTGTGAGTGAGTGTTTGTAAATCTGTATTTAGTTGCCCTCAGAGTAATGTATGGACAGGAGTGTCTCTCAGAGACATTCCCATTGTGCTATGGCCTTTTGGGGCACATTTCTTTACGCTGCACCTGTGTTGTCAAAATGACGATGAAGCGTTTTATGGAGTCTTTGTGTTTTGTCTATTTGCAGTGTCGTGGGTTTTCAGGGCCACCATATATATTAGAGAACATAACCACCAATAATAGTTAAAAATTGTTTTCAACTTGCTTTACATTATATTATTTAATCAACCCTGTTTGGACAAAAACAAAAAATTGCAACAGTGATTATGTTTAATCCAACTCGTTCTCATTCCTGAGGTGTCAAAAAGTGCCGCTTTGTCCAGTTCATTTGCATTATATGCCGACGCTTAACGTACCCATTTGCATTGGTAATGGACGCTCAGAGCTTTCAGTGTAATACAATATAAACCCTGACACATCAATATTCAACGCTGAAAGCACTGAAGTACCAAATGAAGTGCAAAAGTCTTGTAGGGGTGTGAACAGGGTGGTGGACGGTACAACAAAACACAGGTGTTTTCCACAGGAGAACCGGGGTTTGACTCTAGTGCGAGATGTTGTGCACTTTAATGATGATCGTGACACAACTAGTGAGGGATTATGTGTGTGCCGTCGCTGTTTTTAGCATTTTGTTTTTATGTAATTTATCTTAAATTTATCATAAACTTACCCTGAAGAACCTGATGAACCTGTTCCCGTAACATCAAATAGTGGAGCTCCTGGAGCATCTAATAGTAACACCAAGAGGTAACTGTCCATGTGAGGCGCCAAAGGATCTCAGATAGCAGCGCAAATCCATACCTTACAAAGTGTCATTGTCTGACGGTCACAGCAACCGCCCCTCCTTTCCCCCACCCCCCGTCTGTTTTTGTGTATGTGTGTGCGTGTCTTTGTGCTTTTAGCGCACCTGGACCTGCAGCGGTGGCCACACCTGCACCTCACTCAGCTGTTCATATACCGGTTTCCTGCACACCACAAGTCACCAGAATGTCTCAGTAATCCCACGGTATCAGAGAACTCTAGCCTTTTTCCTGATTTCATAGAACTGTCCTCCAGCCACGCCCCAGTCTCCCCCTCCACGGACGGCGCCCCTCTCCTTAACCCCTTTACCTGCTTTTCCTAACAGTGCTGTGATTGTCAATAAACCGTCCTTACCGCCTCTATTGCTCCGTTCCGTTTCTATCTCTTGGTCCACTTAAATAGAATACACTCAGGAAGGGTGACAGAAGGAACTGGCCACTCTAATGGACCCAGGAGATGCGAACCAGCTGCAACGGGTGTTCACCAGCCAGGGCACTCTACTGGGGCAGCATGACAGGAAGGGGTGAATCAATCTGTGCAGCAGATCTCCCAACAGGCAAAAATGGTTAGTGGTCTCTGCTCTAGGTTCACCCCCTCTGCTTACTCACCAGAGCGCCTGCATTTTATTGTGCCTCCTCCTGAGCCCTTCCCTGGCAACCTGGATAAGTGTTGTGGGTTCCTCCTCCAGTGCCGTCTGTTCTTCGCCCAGCAACCTTTAACCTACGCTTTGGACTCAGCAAAGGCCTCCTACATCATTAGGCAGCTCCGAGGGTGGGCTCTCGAGTGGGCGTAGGGCAGATTAGGTAATTCTCCTTTGATTCCTTCCATGTCATCATTGAGAAACTGAAATGTTTTTTTGAACACCCGCAATGGTTAACGCAGCCCACAGGCTTCTCTCTCTCTGCCAGGGCTTTCAGAGCGTGGCAGACTTCTCTGTGGAATTCTGAGTACTTCCTGCAGAGGCCCAGAGGGACAACACTGCTCTGGAGGCAGTTTTTCATCACAGTCTGTCCAACCAGGTGAAGGACGAGTTGGCACACAGACATCCTCCCAATTCCCTGGACGAGTTAATTACTCTAGCCATCCGCCTGGATGACCGCATTCGCGAGAGGTGGAATGAGAGAGGCCAGAAACCAGCAGACGCCCTGCAGGACCAGGACACACTTCCCTTTATCCCAAAGCCCTCGTCTTGCCTGGATTCAGCTCTCTGGTGCCTCCACCAGCGGAGCCCATGGAGTTGGCCCGCGCATGCCTGTCCCCCACCTAAGGACAACACAGGGTCCAGGTGGGTGAGAGCATTTACTGTGGCTGGACATTTTTTTGCCCTGTGCCCCTTGCGGCCAAAAGGGGGAGTAAATTTGGGGGTATTGATGAGCGGAGCAACAACCCTCGCCAATACCCAGACTCGAGTGCTAGTCACCACCACTCGTTGACACCAGTCAGTTTCTCTCCATCTTCAGGCCCTGATTGATTCTGGTGCATAACTTGCTTAACACCTCTTTAGCCAAACAGTCGTCACTCTGTCTTAATCCCCTAGACCAGACCTGAAGAGTGAGAACCTTAGACGGTTTTGTAGTCACTGAGATCAGACACAAGACACTGTACCTGTTAGTGTCCACTAACCATCAAGAAAATGTATAATTTTTCCTTATGCCCCCAAAGCCCCATGGTCCTTGGTTATATCTGGTTAAAGAAACATAATACTTACATAGACTGGTCCTCCAACAAAATAATTGGCTGGGGAAACTCTAGGCCCCCTTTCCCGGTCACCACCCATCTCCCGAAAACAATTCGCTTATACTTGCTCCAGCTGTCTTCCAGTGTCTAATCAACAACATTCTGTGGGACTTCATCAACAGGTTGGTCTTTGTTTATCTGGATGATATATTAGGGTTTCTCATTGGAGAGGGAAAGGTGAGAGCTGATCCTGGGAAGTCACGCGCTGTCACAGAGTGGCAAAGATTGGAGACGAGAAAACAACTACAACCTTTCCTGGTCTTTGCCAATTTCTATTGACAATTCATTAAGAACTACAGTACAGTGGCCGCCCCAGGCACATTGTTCCACTGGACCCAGAACGCAGAAAGCACCTTCAACCACCTGAAGGAGCTGATCACCTTTCCACCCATCCTGACTAAGCCTGACACCTCTCGTCAGTTTGTTGTAGAGGTGGACACCTCAGTGGTTGGCGAGTGCGGCCCTGTGCCTTCTCTCGTCAGCTGTCCCCTGCAGAGAGGACCTCTTCTGTGGGTGATCGCAAGCTTCTGGCAGTTAAACTGGCACTAGAAAAGTGGCGCGATTGGTTAGAAGGGACGCCACAGCCATTCATCATCTGGACTGATGACAAGAACCTCGCTCACATAAGGACTGCTAGACACCTCAACTCACGCAAGCCCGATGGTCGCTCTTCTTCAACCGCTTCAACTTTTCCCTTACCCACCTCCCCAAGTCTAGAAACGTCAAGCCTGATGCTTTGTCCCAAATCTACGCCCCATAACCATCCTCCTATGACTCAGAAACCATTCTCTCCTCTTCGTGTGTGGTGGGGGCCCTCACATGGGCAATTGAGAGGCTAGTGCACACAGCCCAGCAGCAGGAGACTGACCCTGGTACCGGACCTCCTGGTCTCCTATTTGTTCCATCTCTGGTCTGGTCCCAGGTTCTCCAGCTGGCCCACTGCTCTAAACTCTTCTGTCGCCCCGGGGCAGAACACTCCATAGACCTCCTAATGCAACACTACTGGTTGCCTTCCCTCATCAGAAACACCAGAAAGATCGTACCAGCCTGTGCTGTCTGTGCCCGAGGAAAAACCACTAATACGCCCCCAGATGGTCTCCTCCAGCCCCTTCCCATCCCCATTTGTCCTTGGTCACACATCACCCTGTACTTTGTCTCTGGACTCCGTCGTCACAAGGGAACATTACCATCCTCACCATCATTGACCGTTTCTCCAAAACTGTCCACTTCTCCCCCCTACCAAAATTGCCCCCTGCCACGGAAACCACCCAACTACTTGTCAAGCATGTATTCTGCCTTCATGGCATCCCCTGAGACATCGTCTCGGACAGAGGTCTATAGTTTATATCTCAAGTCTGGAAATTATGCGCTCATAACTCACCTCTTCTGCCACAGGTCTCTCGCCTTCATGTGTTCCCCAGGATAGCAGCCACCAGTGTTTCCCAGCCAAGAAACGGAAATTGCTGTCCCCTCCATCCACGTACACATCCGTCGCTGCCGTAGGCGGTAGACAGAGTCACGGGCAGCTCTTGTCAGAACTGCAGACAGGAACAAGCAGCTAGCCGACCGCCGTAGAGCACCGACCCCCACCTACGAACCAGATCAAGCTCTCATCAGTATTTGATGCCTAAATCGGTGACTTAAAATAAGATAAGAAAAATTCTCATAGGCAGAAGGGATAGATAGATGGTACACAAGATACAGGCCTCTTTCACGGGAGACCACGGGAGATGTTTCGACAATAAGAAATAACATGTTCAGTAAGAACATTAAGATTTTGGAACATATTAATTAGTAACCCTTTCTGATCACAGTATGTCTGTAGGAAATTTTTGCAATTACATTCCACAAAAAACATATTTGCAGTTGCTGTTTAGTTAGATAGATAGATAGATAAGTAATTTTTATCAGTGTGGTTGTACTCACTGAACACAAGGCTGTAGCAGGGCTGGCATGACTCTGAATTACACCATCCACACACATAATTAGTGCAATATCCTCCTTATACTCGTAGGCTTATTGTAATGACTCCAAGCAGTCAGAGGGGTAGACAGAGCACTTACTAAGGACTTAGTTTGTGATCCCTGAGGAGGCAACTTTGTAGAGGCAGAGCAGAGCGAAACAAAATGTGAAGGCCTTCCCTGTACACAAATCTTGTCAATGGTAATTGATCGCTGCTGGTCACCAGCACAGGACCTGGGACGAAATCAAGTGGCTTCTCCATAAAACAATGTCAAATATTGATGATATTTCTCTTCCCTGCCTCAAAAATGAATAGCCTCATCCTCCCTGTAGTTTTGATGAATGTTTGTTATTGCCTTCTCCGCTTGTTGTCTTTCTGCTGTCATATTTCCCAGCCGCTTGCCAGGATGGAGAAGCTTTTTTTTACTACTCTGATGCAAACAAAAGTAGTACGTCTATAATTACTGATCTTGCAGTTTAAAGTGACATTGTCATGAACTTAAATACAAGCTGTTTTCCATGATGAATGTTTGTGTTTCAATGGTGAAAGCACATTCTGAATAACTTGCTACTTGCTATGTCCTTGGTATTGCACATGTCTTTTAAAGGCTGATTGCTTTTGGTCATGACAATCGTCTCCCTCAAACGAGACACAAAAGACGTGGTGCCATGCCACAAACACGATATTGCCACAACAGAAGCAAAACAGTGGAGATGCATCACTTGAAAATATACAGTGAAAAATCTGCAGCTCCTCGCTGCCTTTTCCCCTTGTTTCATCTGTCAACATCTCTCTCCTTCTTTCTAAAAAAAAACAAACTATCCTCTCCCCTCTTATTCTCTGTTTAAACTTGCATGCCCCCCCCCCCCCGCCAAAGCCTTCCACACTCTATTCCCTCAACTGTCAGTACAAGAGGTCTAAAAGCTCGTCTGGTCCACTGTTTCACATCAGAAATGGTTTGTGTGTTTGTCAGTTCTGGGTCTTTGGGAAAATGAAATGAGAAAGACAGAGAAAGAGAGAAAGAGCGGGAGAAACAACATATGGAGTTTATGATGGATGTCAGAAAGGACAGTACATGTTTTCTGTGATCATTGGGTGTTGGTGGTGGTGGTGGATAGATTTCGAAAGACACACTGGATATGACACATGCATATGCAGGCACAGACCAGTAGAGACACACACACTCTCTGACAGTCCCTGTCTGACTTGCGTAGCTTAACAAATGCATCAGAAGGATAGTCATCAATTATTCAATCTACTTGGTTTGGGAAAAGTTTAGATCTGCGTGCACATACTGGTTGTGGTGTTTGGGGAGGGGTCAGCGGGGGTCGAACAAGTCCCTCAAGGTTAGGCCCATTTGGAAAGCACGCTGGGCTAAACGCCAGACAGTAGTGATATGTATGCAGCACTGGTCCAAAGGGAATTTGGACTCAGGGGTTGATTTGCAGCTCTCCAGCTTTTTCTCGTTGCCTACATAATTAACACTCAAAAGATTATAATAACACCATCACCATCATCACTAACAGATGTAGTGTTAAGTGAAACTCTGATTATGTTTACATTCAAATTTTAGGAAAAGAAATTTGTATACACACAATGGAGGCTCACTAATAACCTCTATTGTGGGGTTAGTTTGGTGTGATATTGTCATATTTTCAGCAGTTTTTGAGCGTTTATTGAGGGGCACAGAGGGGTTGACCATTGCTTAAAAAGATGTTGGCTAATGAAGTATGTATGAGTCGTCTGAAATTATTAGTAAATGATGGACACTGCACATGTTATTAATAAGAATAAGGGTCAAATGTCACTGTTGGTAAAGGTGGAGCTGATTTGAACTACTTTATGTGCTGACAGGTGGTTAACCATGATGCTACATTATTTATCTGTTCATAACAATTTTATATTAAAACCACCAGGTGGTATTAATGTTGTGGCTGACGGATGTATGTCGCTTCACTTTTAGGCCTTGTTTTATGTTCTTGGCCTTTGACTATAACTGAATGTAAAACCTTCAGCACAAGGAGAACAGGCCGAATTTGAGGCTGAAATAAGTCATTCTCATTATGAATAATTTAAAACTTACTTCATTCGAAAGGTGCCACCCTCCTTTGAGTGTGCACCCCAGGCTGCCCACCTCATCAGAACAGTTCCTACTCACCGACTTACACACTGTATTGACTCTGGAGATGATATTCACAATTGCTTTTTAGAGGAGTAAGGTCCCAAAGCAGTACAATTGTTACTATCAGTCAGAATTGTCTCTGTGCACGTAACCATAAAAAGACATGTACACACACACACACACAGTGATGCCTTGGCTGAAAACAAGTAGCCTTGTTTGTGCAGTGTGTATATGTGTGTGAGTGTTTAAGCATATGCATGAATTGTGTGTTTGTGTGTGTGTGTGTTAGAGTGATAACCCGCCAAGGAGACTCAAAAGAGGCAGCTAATGGACTCCAACCGCGGAGAGCTTGTCACACAAACATTTCTGCTGTCACAGCAGTTTATCACACGTAACACAATGAGTCCCCCCCCCTCCAACCCAACACACACACACTCACACACTCACACACACATGAAAACACTCACATACATGCACACACAAGGGTCTTAAAGCACCCATTTGTCCCAGCTTGCAGAGAGTAGATGGGAGGGGAGCAGAGCTGAGAACAAAGGAGAAGAGACAGTCATAGAGAACAGTTGTGTTTTCACAGTTGTTTTAGCAAATCTGATGTGACAAAGTGAAAAAGAAGGCTTCTTGGCACCACGCTGCTCCTGAGTGTACACAAACTAGACCATGTGTGGATATGGGTGTGTACATAGACTGTTGTCAAGAAATTACCACAATAAAATATCTAAAGGACGTGTGTGCATGGGTTTTAGTTTTGAGAACAGCACAGCACCCATCTTCCTCACTGTGCATCTCTCTATCACATGAGACAATTTGAGACACCAACTGTATAGACACAACATCAACCTAATTCTTGATGAGTCGCTTTTGACGTGCACCAGTCTGACATCAATATGTACAATGCCTATTTTTTCTAGTTTCCTACAGTGAAAACAAACAAACAAACAAACAAACGAACATAAAATAGCTGATATTTTACATTTTGTGTAGAAAAATACAATGTTTTAATATCATTTTGCCAGTAAAAGGTGTTTTGATAACATTTCTAGTGAGAAATATGGACTCTAGCCTTTTGGCCTAGTGGTGGAGTGGTTAGTGCTACTGCCTCACAGCTATGGGGTCCGTGGTTCAAATCTACCTGCCAGCTGCAGCCTTTCTGTGTGGAGTTTGCATGTTCTCCTCGTTCTTCTGTGGGTCAGATACATGCAAACCAGTAGCCTGCTGGAGGTCATGTTGCTGTGCTCTTACAGTGCTCCTGCTCTCCTGCTTGCACAAAGGAGCAAATAGCAGCCCTGCTGCTAGGTTTTTGCCTTTCTACGGCCCTGTCCCACTTTCCTATTGTAGTGGTTGGTGTCCCGGTGTCTCTTCCATGCTCTTGAGACTGCGCTGAGACATAAAGCAAACAGTTTTGTGACTGCACACATGGACGTGCCACCGTGGACTAACTGAACTATCGATGCAACCAGATTAGGGTTCCAGGTACACAAAAAAACCCACAAAACTTCAAAAAATCATTCGCAAAGGATGTACAAGAGCATGTGTAAGGGCTTCATGTGAACAGTCACAAAATGTTTGGCCGGCACGGGATGCAGAAAGTACAACCTTCTCATATTGTGTGACTATTATATGAGACTGGGTTGTCTGCTTGCACTGTCATCAAGTTGATTCTCAGGAAGCAGCAGCACAGCATACTTTGTAGTAGCTTATTACGTGGAGTGCAGCAATTTGGAAAAAAAAAAAAAAAAGTATCAGCACCATAAAGTGACAATGATGCTCTTAATCATCTAAACACATCCCACCTTCCTCCTCCTAAGCTGTTGGCACAGAGGATGGAATTGTAAAAGACATTTAAAATAATATCCATTTATGAGCGAAAAAAGGATGAAATGTCTGTTGGGTCTAGTTATTGATGAAGTGCTCTGTATAACTCCTAGACAGCCTGATTTACTTCCATCGTCTGCTAAAATATCTGCTTGGAAAGAGTGCAAGGACAATTTGACTCTGTTCTATTTTCTTTTATTCTGCCCCTTGGGTGATTCACTGAAGTTCAGCATGGAGCTGAAAGCTGCATTTAAGCTAACACAGATGACTTACCAGTATGCACATCATGGCTGTGCATCGGCTAAAATCCACTCAGCAGGGCTGTGTTAAAATAAATATTAGGTAAACTATTTTTTGCCTTATACTTTATCATGGGCCCTTCAGGACTGTGAGGATGGCGAGATGGACAACATGGACAAAAAGGAACTGTTCTTCCCACGGGTCATCGGTGTAAGCAGCTCATTATTGTCTGCAGTCTACCTGCCTGTCTATCAGCACTACAAACGCTTTTCACCAAGCTTTCTAAACACAGAAATGTGCATTTTTTTGGTCTGTAGATTAATTGATTTTATGGATGTCTCATAGATGAGATTTCTATGGATGAACATAGAAAGCTCACAGTGACATTGGGAACAAGATCATCCATTACATATAGCAGGAAACGTTTTGAAACACCTTAAAAGCAGGAGATTTATCTGTGGTCGGTGGAGATTACATTTCACTAAACAAGATTGACACATTTGAAAAAGAAAGTCTAATTATGATGGGAACAAAGGGATAGTCCGATGATTTTTTTAGTGTGACAAAATCCACTGAAGGTAAAGAATGGGGTTAATGGATGGAACAACAAAACATAGGAAAGGGCTGTTTGTTTCTGTTTGACTGTTTGAAACTCCGGAAACCACAGCAACTATTCCTTAACCATGATGCCGAAGGCCCTCTAATCATAAAAAAAGCATTAACCTTAACCAAACCCATGGTCTTTTCTGTGACTGTTGCATAAGCTCAACCAGATGTTTGTTATTGTAACCATAACTACCAAAATTCTAAGCCATTTGCCATCAAGGTGACACTGCTATTCAATTCAATTCAATTAACCTTTATCTATATAGAGCCAATTCACAACAAAGTCATCTCAAGGCACTTTACAGAATAAAGTCAAGACTTTAAAGAAGTATAGAGAAAACCCAACAATTCCCACCTTGAGCAAGCCCTAGGCAACAGTGGAGAGGAAAACCTCCCTTTAACGGAAGCAACCTCCAGCGAAACCAGGCTCAGGGTGGACGGCCATCTGCCTTGACCGGTTGGGGTGAGTGGAAAGTGTAGAGAGAAAAGTAAAGAGCAACACAAAACCACAAAAAAACATCGGGGAGGTTGGTAGGACCAGTAGCTGCACGCTGGAAGATCCACAGCTTCAAAGCCGGGGACACCTGCAGAAAGGGACAGAGAGAGGGAGGCAAAGAAGGACAAAGACAACTACGGGAGAGAACACACAGAGTTAATGGCATACAGTGGTGACAATTGTGGGGGGACAGGAGAGGAGAGAGGGACAAGAGGAGGAAAGGAACTACATGCATCAGGGGTTGGTCCCCCAGCAGTTTAAGCCTATGGCAGCATGACTATAACTAAGTATAAGCTTTATCAAAGAGGAAGGTTTTGAGCCTAGACTTAAAAGTAGAGAGGGTGTCTGCTTCCCGAATCTGAACTGGGAACTGGTTCCACAGGAGAGGAGCTTGATAACTAAAGGCTCTGCCTCCCATTCTACCTTTGGAAATTCTGGGAAACAAAAGTAGGCCTGCATTCTGAGATCGAAGTGGTCTACTGGGATGATTTGGTGCTATGAGGTCTTCTGTGTGTTGTAATAGATGGTAAAGTCAAATAACCTACTGTATATGGTTGTTTAAGCTCAAGGACTTGTTGCTTAAAAACCAAAGTTGAATAAAACACAATCGGTATTATATCTGTATTAGAAAGCAGATGGACAATCTGATTTTTCTGTTTGTTAGCTAATAATTTAAGCTTTTTGACTATTTAACTGTTGAGTCTTCAAACCTTACTGATTCTAATACCGCTAAATATATAGTTATCACACGTTAAAGTCTAAGTTGATAAACTTGGTAGAGTTAGGAGATCACAGGTCAAGCTGTGACCTCATGTCCAAGAAGACGGTACCCTCTCTATTCAGCTCCCTCTCTCCTGGCAAAGCTTTCCTCATCCCTTTATTTACTCTCTAATTATATCAAGAGACGTTCTTCTCAATAACCTGTTTCGTGGTCTGTCATTTGACAGGTTAGTGTTGTAGATATCATCGTGTGTGTTTCCGTTTCACTCCCACGAAAGCAGCTTCCTCAGTGTTTTACAACCTTGAGCAAAAAGACTGAATGTGTTTTAACTTTGCTGTGAAGCAGGAATGTACAGGAAATAAAAGAAGCTATCCTGGGATCTGCAGAAGAACCTGAGCAGGGCAGCACGCCGAAGCTTAAACAGGTGTAAAGTATGTGTAAATGCGTCAGCAGTCCGCATGCTGTAAGTGACCTTTCCTGAATTATCCTTTTTGAATACTGGATCATCAAGTGCAGAGAGACGCCAGCACTGGTGAAGTCCTTACTGCATCCTCCTGACCATTTAATGGAGTATACGATGTAATGAAGTCCTTCAAAGATGAAACACAACCAGATTGAATTATGAATCACACTTTTATTGCAAATACCCATCTCTACTTTTCCAAGACATGAGAGCACAGATGTCAATGATGGATAAAAGAGTCACTGTATATAATTTCTTTTACATTTACATTAAGTCATTTGGCAGATGTTTTTCTTTTTTCAAAGCCACCTGAAAGTGATACAAAGCAAGCAAATAGCTGAGTCCTTGACTTAGCTATTTAAGTCCTTGACTGGACTGTTTTTTTAGAAGCAACTGAAAATGCCAGGAGAAAAATTGTTAGAATATGTTGTATATGATGCAAATTGAACGAGTTCAATAAGACCGGTCTTAAATGGCTTTTTGCCACTTTGCCAAAGTAGCATCTTCCATTTGTATTCGAAATCAGTATATTACCTCTTCTGTATAATATGTTCAAACATCTAAAACATCTTGCACTTGTTAGACATGAAGAGACACAATATACACATTGTTCTGGGCAAATTTAAGACAGAGAGGTTTTACCACAATATGCCATCCAGAGAGCATGTGACCCACTGACCTACTGTAGGTCCATGGTTGCAAGGTGAAGCCCCCTTTTGAATCAGTTTTGATGTGTCACCCAAGCTGATATTAATACATTTCGATTAGAGTCCATAGTGCTGACAAACTCTCACTGCTTCGTTCTCTTCAAATAATTTAACAGGCACTGATTCCACTGATCAGCCAAAGATCTCCGGGCAAAATATCAACTATACACCTAAGAGAGAATTACTGCATCAGGTGTTTGACACAAATCTAAGTAATTCACACTGTCTCCTGGCTTCCTCTTTTGTAGCCCTCCTCATCTCTTTATATCTTTCTCCCAGGTTTCACTGAACGCCCCATCCCAACCTCCCCACCCTACCCCCACCCCATCCTCCTGCCTCCCTAACCCTTCATCATGCCGTCCTCTTTCACAAACATGCTCTCTCCATGCCTTTCTCTGCATGGCTGGGCTAATTGAGTATCTAAACAAACTAATTAATCATGGGAGTCCGGCAAAGACGGACAGGTCCAGAGAGGTGATGTTCATCAGCCCCCGCCCCCCACCCCCACGATTTTGTTTCCTTAATCCCCACTTGCAGTTTATTTTGCTGAATGCGCACATTCACTCCCCTCTCCTCCCATACCACCCGCCCTCCCCTCAAATCTCTTTGCCATGGCCAAGGTTATAGTCGTATACACCCTCATTCACTATTTATGATTTTGCATAGAGAATAAGTACCCTCACCCCCCCCCCCCCCCCCAACACACACTCCTCTCTTTTTCCTCTTTGCCTCTCTTCTCTTAGAGTCAGGGTATCTGGGTACATTAATCAAAAATAATGAATAAAATGATCAGCCTGACAACGTGGCGAAGCCTCCCTCGGTTTCAGGAGAATAACCGACCAACTTTATTAATCAACATTTCCTGATTAATTGTTACAAAGTGTCATCCATAAATTTCTCTTCATTTTAATAGTACTTCGGCCAACACTAACAATATCCCCCGTGACCACAGATTTATTGAGGCCTTGGCCGATTTGAGAGAGGGAAAAAAAAAAAGAAACACGGAGAAAGGGAGAGACTGATAGGAGTGGAGGTAAGGAAAACAAGATCCGCTTTAACAATGATTTGAATGCAGGACTGAGACTGGGGGTAGATTTGTAGCTCCTGAACACTTAGTCTTCCGAATTGGCCTAATGGCACTTTGGTAGCTACAGTATGGCCCCATGCAGCTCTCTGTCCCCCCCAACATGCTCTCTCGCTCTCTCTCTCTCTCTGTCTCTCTTTCCCTCTCCTCTGCTTGATAAGGTGAGTCGGCGGAGTAAACCATTACGGGTGACAGTTTCACTTTTCTCCCCCTAATTACTTGTTCCTGCCCATGTGGCATTTCTTAGAAAAATTTGTTGAATAATGACCGGCATTAAAATGGAGGCTCTTAAGAATTTATATGCACCGGCTTAATTCATCATGTACTTTCTTTATCTCCTGTGTAGATTTATATCCTGGCATGTCACAGGGCCCTCTGCCTTGTGACAGGGGCCGTCATCTCCTTAAGGGCACGGCATGTATATCAGTGACTGCACCACCCCACCCCCATCCACCCACCCACCCAACCACTGCTGCTTTCCATCAGCAGGCCTGGCTAGGCAGGTAGAGTGGAGGCTGCTGGGAGCATTTGTTCCTCATGTCACTCGTCTGATAAGTGGATCACAGAGCAGCAGTGGCATAGATTCCAGCTCCTTTGTGCTTGTTTTGTAAGTGACTAATTTCCTCTACTCGACATCTAAAACCTCCACCATACGCAGATTTTGTTGTTCATCAAACAAGCAAGGTGCTCACCTGACCCACCCGGAGAAACTTGGGGTTCAGTCTTGCCTAAGGACACATCAACATGTAACCAGGACCGGGAATCAAACCACTGACCACCCTGTGGTCAAAACTCTTGCACAGGTTAACGCACACAGCATTGCTAGAAAACGTGCACCATGTATTTAATCTTGAAAGTCGCATCTTTTTTTAGCCATACATACTGAGTCATGCCTGGTGCCATGTTCGTTTAGTCATATGCATAGAATAATCCTTTAATTTGTCATGTATACACACAAACCCACACACACACACAGGCGCACGAACACCGAACGAAAAATTTTAAAAAGATAAACATAAACCTAAGAAAAATGTTTCATTTTTAATGTAAATAAAACTAAACTAAACTACACAACAAAAATGTTTGTAAAAGGTAAAAACAAGAGTTGAAGTAGAGTCCTCAGTCTAGTTCTGCAGAGCAAAGCTGTTTATTCCAAGTTTATTCCTGTGGGACTTGAGGCCACTGTTTACAAAGGAGACTGTCCTCCTGTACGTCTCTATGGGTCATTTGTAATCCACGGTTTTTGAGTGTTTATGATGAAAAATAGTGGTGTATGAGCTGGCATTCTGCTTTGGTGTCATAGGCCGGCTGGCTTGGGGGCAAATAAGGATGGAAATAAATACAACCCTAATACAAAAAAAAAGTTGGCACGATGTGTAAAATGTAAATTAAAACAGAATGCAACGCTTTGAAAATCTCATCCACCCATACTGTTGCATCCCCTCCTCTTCTAACAACTGCCTGTAAATGTCTGCGAAGCGAGGAGACCAGGTGCTAGAGTTTTAGGGGAGAAATGTTGTCCCATTCTTGTCCAAAGCAGAATAGTAGCTGCTCAACGGTCCTTTGTTGCTGGAGTCTTTTTGTTTTATGAGGTGCCAAATGGTTTCTATTGGTGAAAGGTCTGGACTGCAGGCAGACCAGTTCAGCACCCGGATGCTGAACTCGAACCGGATGCTGGATGCAGTATGTGCTTTAGCATTGTCTTGCTGACACACATTGCTGACCTCTATGTATGTTTGAGCATTGATGGTGCCTTTCCAGATGTCTAAGCTTGTGTGTAACCGCGTCCTTGTTTCCCAAAAATAATTCATATTTTGATCATCCGACCACAGAACAGTTTTCCATTTTTTTCCTCAAACCATTTTAAATGAGCTTTGGCCCAGAGAACACGGCGACGTTTCTTCTTTGCAGCTTTAACTTACATTTGTGGATTGCACAGTAACTTGTGTTGACAGACAGTGATTTCTGGAAGTACTGTCTGATGTCCTTGTCCCTTGCTCACAGAGATTCCTCCTGATTTTCGAAATCTTTTGTTGGTATTATGTACTGTAGATGGTGGCATCGTCAAAGTCTTCGCAATTTTATATTGAGGAACATTTTTCTGAATTTGTTCCACAATTTTTATACGCAATTTGTCACAGATGGGTGAACCTCTGCCCATCTTTACACGGAAATCTGAAATGTTCCTTTTATACCCAGTCATGTTACTGACCTGTTGCCAATTAACCTAATTAGTTGCCAACTACTCCTCCATTAGCTTTTTCATTTGCAGCAATTACTTCACCAGCCTTTTGATGCCCCCGTTCAAACTTTTGTGTAGCTGCCATCAAATTCAAAATGAGCTAATATTTTTCATCAAATGGTAAAATGTCTCAATTTCAACATCTGATGTGTTGATGTTCTATTGTGAATAAAATATTGGTTGATGTGGTTTGCAAGTCATTGCATTTTGCTTTTATTTAAGTTTTACACACCATCCCAACTTTATTTTTTTAATTGGGGTTCTGCATATAGGTTTGTGCAAATTTAGATTAAAGCACTTAGTGTTACCAAGCATTTGTATATTAATATAAATATTATTTAACAGAGCCACCACATCAATTGATCATTTAGTGTTTCTCATTCAACAAGAAATTGAAAGATGCCTGAATAGAGATGTCTGGATGAGGGCAAATGTCTAGGAGCTCTACGCCAAGACAAGACAGGAAGGTCCATATTGACTTAGTGAAACATTTGAGAAGTCATAAAAATGACCTGCTGTAAATAATATTACTACTGTATGTATTTTACACACTAAAATGAAACTAAAAAACCAAGCAAAGAAAATAGAAACTAACACAAAAAGTTGAAAGTACAGAATAATAACACTGATCTGTGGGATGTGTCAGTCTCTGACTAAACAATAAATTAAATAGGCCACGGACAGGTTCGTGAGTGTGTGGGTGTGTGTTGCGAGTGTCCCAGACATGCCACTGAAGCCAAGATTAATATCAGCACAAAACAAATGCAGTGCAGGTGTGGAGTTTGTCCTTCTAACTCGAGAAGAAGTGATGAGTCCGTAGCCTACTGGGCAGAAGACATCAAAGTGTGATGCAAACATTTCTAAAATACCAGTGCTCACGATTCAACAATTTACATGTTCACATGTCCTACTTTGAATAGGAGGGCAGCTCACATAGATGCATTATACATGTTTGTATTTGTGTGTATATTACGCTCCCTCCTTTTTAAGTCAGACATTAGGATGATTTATGTACAGTATCGGGCGAAGTGTTCTGAGAGCCACCTACAGCCTCTGCTTTATTACTGTTGTTTTTTACTGTATCCTTAGGGTAATTTACTACACGCTCTTGAGTATACCCACTTAAGGTGGCTTTGCATTTTCAAGGGCATCATGGTGGGCACCTAATATGTGTTGTCTGAATAGCACAGTGCAGCATGGATGCACAGATCATCTACTCTCAGTGTTCATTGACTGCGGTGACTAAATACAATGATTCAGGACAGACTAGAAGAATAGAGCTGGATGTGCATTTGTTAAGGCACCACTTGTTCTGTTTAAACCAGTATATTCCACACCTCGTGATTTTTTTATTTTTTTTTTCTCTCTGACTCAGTTATTGGTCATTTTGAGATCTTGTACAAACAATATGGATGGTACAAAAACAATGCAGTAAAAAGATTAAGATAATTTCGAGGAACTTTGCACATGTCACAGTCTGAAACCCTAAAACATATTGTATATTTTGACAAGGAGAAAATAATTGAAGGAAATATTGAAAAGTCTCTAGCTAATCTTTAATTATCTAATGAGTTCAGTTCAGTTTTTTTGTACCGTGGGCTTTTCTCTATTAAGCATTATAATTCATGATTATAGTTGAATTAAGTTGAATTCATTCATTCAACTTTGCCTAATATTGTCTATAGTCATGTTTGTTGGCTAAAATTTGGAAATGTATCTCTGATGAAGTCATATGTTGGGAATAATTGGCTACTGGGAGGGGCTGGTTGTACTTTCCACTGCACTGGCCCTCTTCTCGGGAATTCCAACTAAGTCCTATGCAGCACCTAGTGACAGTACCTACTGACAAAAAGTTTGTATTCTATATTGGTTGACTTTGTGTACGAACCAGAACATTGAATTCTTTGAACCCTGTCAGACTCTGGCTACTTCCTACCAAGTAGGTGAGCAATCAAGTAGAAAGTAGTGAAGCTTCCAAATATCCCAAAATCTTAAATAAACCAGTGTCCAAAGACAAATCATCTTTTCTGAGGACTCCATTTATGTATGCAATTAAAGATTTTTACTCAGGAGTATTCATCCTTATTTCTGTTCTATGGTGGGACCAGTTCACAAAATCCAGACTCAAGAACCTATAAAACATATATGTAAATTGTGTAAATGGTCCTCGGGTAAAACCAGGTACAATGTGCCCTGTCCAATTAAAGAATCCCTCCAGTGAGTACATTCTTCTCTACGCTGAATGTAAGGCATGATCCAATACCATGACATGTTCGGCTTTTCTCTTTGGGTGACCAACGGGCCTTTGGGCATCTCTATGCTAATTGCATGCAAATTACATAATAGCTGACACACTTTGGATGGGAACATAAAATGAGTGACATTGTAGTGCACAAAGCAGTGATTCACAGCATCCCATCAGAGCAGCGTAGTACATCTACATTTTCTAGTCCAAGTCTGATTGCACTAAAAAGTTTCCATATATATTTGACCTTTTTATATATAATACATGACCCTATTTTATGTTGTGTGAGCAGGGTAAATGTCTTTTATAGAGCATTGTGATAAAAAGGGGAATACAAGGTACAATCAATGACCTTTGACCTTTTAAACCTACCTGCTGCTATTTCAAAGTGAAAACATTTAAAATTCACGACTTAAAGGAAAAAGCCCTTTCGCACATGTCTTTTGCAAACACCTGTGACTCGATCATAAGTGACAGGTGCAACACTTGATAATACACCACAATTGTTTCACAATTAGAAGCGGTGGTAACACCAACATAAATCAGGTGTACTGTGCTCCACACACGCGCAAAGACACCCACAAACAGCAGTGCTGTATGTATCAATCAGGCGTGACAGCATTTACGTGTTGAGGCTGTGACATGACGGGAGCTTCCTGCCAGAAGGCTTGTCTTTCTAATGACAGCCACTGCTCTGGAACGGAGACAGTCTGGGAGGCACACACACACACACACACACACACACACACACACAGCCACACTCGGCCTTTGCCTCGATCTCTCTCTTTGATAACTATCACTGTCAAGGGGAGACAGAGCCCAATGTATGACAATTTGTTCATTATCATAGTGAATAGATTTTCACAGGCTCCCCCGCCAGTCTGCCACAGGCGGATAGATGAATATCAAACAGGCCTCTTCTTTGTCCTAGGGGCCAAATTTAGGAAATAACATCTCATCCTATTCTCTGTCTGCCTCTTTCTTTCTCTCTCTCTCTCTCTTGCTCTCTAGACCAGTGACACCTCAAGTACTCATCACTCAGTTCAGTGTGTGTGTGTGTGTGTGTGTGTGTGTGTGTGTGTGTGTGTGTGAGGTCTATCTGTACGTCTGAGGAGACACTGGGAAGTAGCTGAGATTAGAGCAATGTCAGCATTAAACAACGAAATGTCAATGATTCCACAGGTTTTTTTTACAGAATGTTTGTCATTATAGTAACTATTTTTACTTTGAAAGTTTTGGCCACCAAATAGAAATCTTACCTTTCAATGACCCTGAATTTCTGACCCAAATTTTGTTGTTCTGCCTACAGTGCACAGTTAAACATTAGCAAATCATTCATCTTCATCATTCTTAAAGGAATGTAAAAGTAATAATATTCTATTTAAATGTGTAATTGTTTTGACTTAGCAGACTGAACGTTTATTCAGTAGCCAAGTTAAACGTACAATCAGAAATCTTATTTCATAGAAAAAAATGTTCTTTCCCGTGTCAAACCATGAGCTTATGACTAACAGGAGCTAGGACTATGTCGATGAATGGATCGTGAGAAAATGGGCCCCTGGCCACTGATAATCTAAGCCCCCCATTTCTTTTTGGCCACTTAAACTTTTTGTGCTTATAGTATGTCTTTGTGGCCATTTTCTGTCTTTTAATTGAGTTGTTTTTTTTGTTTTTCTTAAGGAAACATTATCATTAAGTTAAGAGGCTCTGGCTCATGGGCCCATTCCCAGTAAGCCTGTTTCGTAAGACTTCCCTTACATGGACACCGCTTGGAAAAAGGAGGCAAGGCCGGACTAAAATAACTTGAGGCTTGACATGATGTGAGGCACGGCACAGTGCTTATGAGAAGTCCAAATGGAGGCAAATTGTTTATGTCTTATGTCCTACTGGGAAGGAACAGGAGTAAGTAAGTAATCTGGAGCTCCCAGTAACTTTGAAACTCACTAATAAAATCAATGGTGTATTGTGCAAAGGCCAAAGTATAAAGATAAAAAAGTTTTAGAGAGACAGACTTATGTGTTGGACTTTGTCTTTGATAGCCATCTGGAGAGACACTTACTGACAAATGGGATCCACTACTTGATAAGTCTCAATAGATGGAAAAACACCTACTGGACTATTCTCTGCTAAACACCATATGTGTGTTTCATCATCATCTATCATCATGATGGTGGATGATATTTACACTGTGGTCGAATCACTGCAGTTTGTGTTGATTGTCAATCTTTTGACAATGGTGGTGGCACACGGCCGTACGTGCGCCTGTTCTGTTGGAGCGCGCTCAGCTGACCACGCCGTTCCGTAATTAAAAAGCTCCGCTAGGACAGCAGACGGGAAATAGATCCCACACCTGTCAGGACCTGGCAACCCAACTCTACCTGCTTCTCAAACACACAAAGCCTCCAGTTCAGAGAAGAGAACACAGAAGAGTTTTTAAGCACAGGCTCATCACTTCTCCTTTCATTTCCTTTTTTTTTTCACTTTCTTTTCCCTTTTTGTTGCTCATAAGATACCTTTTTTTTACACAGGTATCTATTCTGTGCGCTCTCCGTTGTGTATGTATTTAGGATTGTTGCTCTGTACAGTATCACCCTGAGCCCGTATAAAAACCAGATGAACAATCCCTTTTACCTACAAAGTTTTTTTTAGTATGAGATAATTTATGAAAATGACTTTTTGCTCATTTTGTTTAATGTATGCACTTTAACAATTAATAACCCAAGCGCTGGGAGATTTTCAACTAAAGGCCATTAATTTGTATAAATCTGCCAAGCTCTGACAGCAAGAGATTTTTTAAACTGATCTGAAGGGAAAGTAAAATTATTCTCTAGCCTCGGGTTAAATATTACTTTTCTCCAGGAGTTCTTCAGGTCCGCTGGCTCCTCGCCATTTTCTGACCTTGTCACTGGTCTAACTCTCCCTCACTTGCTCTCTGTCTCCTTTTCTTCCACCGCATTATCTTTCTGCATTGTTTTTGCTTATTTCTTGGGTTATCAGGGAGAGGTGTTCTTTTATTTGTGAGTGGGCATCAAGTCCTTTTCCAACAGCTGCCCCTGAATCAGGGGCCGATGTATCCTATGCAATAGTGGAAAAAAACTAAACACAACTGTTTTCTCCGTGGTCGTTTTGATGTGACATTCGATTTGGGCGACTGAGTGCGTATTAGGAAAGATTGTATCACATGTAACACTAAATTTGTTAAAATAGTTAATTTCATTGGATTCTGCCGATTACAGTTACTGCAATCACCCTATGTGAGCTTTATTTAATTCAGTTGTGCCTTTCAGTTACTCTCTTTCACTGGGTTGCATACCATTAAAAGTGTGGCTTTGGTTGAGGCGCATTCATGGATTTTATGTGTGTCACCCATAGCAACTACTAAAAGCTTACTTTTCTTATAAAGGAGGCAAATAAACACAATTTAGGAGGCATAAGAAACGATCAATGGATTAAGATTCCGTTGCTGTAGTACTTGTTTATTGAATTAATTAAGCATTATGTTCATTATTAAAACGCAAGACGGCAGAAGGTGATTGATGTAGATGACAGAGGCGTAAACTACAGGATTATCACAAGTTAATTTTACAAATAGGTTTAGGCAAGAAAAGGGCTTTGGTTAAGGTTAGAGAAAGATTGTGAATTGGTTTGATGGTCAGTTTTAATTTTTTTTACCTTAATATAGTCCACAATGTTTCTCTAATTGTAAACAACTTAACCAGTGGTGAAACATAATCATAAAAAGTATATTAACGCTGTAGTGATACAAACTGAATGTTGTACTGCAGGATGAGATATTGTTTGTATGGACAAAAATATTGTGTGACAATAATATAGTGTGAGAAGTTAAATACTGTAAATTGATTTGCAATTTGCTATTAACACCTAGCTCAAGATTCTTTTTGAAAATATGAAAATGTTCATATGTTCATTGCATCAAGCAATAGGCCTCACATTTACAATCATTGCTTGTCAGTAAACCTGTGGGACACACTTTTGTATTTCGTTATTAATCGTTTAGAGAAAGTTTGTATAAAATGTTTGTGTTTGTTTTGTGTTTTAATGTTAATAATATACAGTTTATTAGGCAGTTGAATGGCAGTAGAATGAAGAGAAGCAGTATTCAATTGCAGCAAGGGATGTTCAGCTGTTCAGGGATTCAGCATATATTCAATAAGTGATCAATTGTTTTTGTGAAACAACTAGTGGATAAATATATTCTCAACCAAGGCTCAAGTTCCACATAACACTGACATCAATCCCATCCTCTGTGCTCATCTCCATGTACTTCAGTATCGTGCCTCTTTAAGCCTCTTCACCTGGCTGCTGCAGCTGCTGGATTTGTTATCTAGATCACCGCAATTTAGAGCCCTTCATACATCATACATGCCAGATTTGAAACCCGGCAAAATGAGGCAACTGCAAAATACAGTACACACACCAAAACACAGCTTCGCTGTTCTAGGTCAAGGTCATGGATTCGTTTTTGCACCAACTTCTCAAAGACACAGCAGATAACCATACTAAATTTATTAAGTTTCAATTGGGTATGTATGTAACAGTGATTTTTTTAGGAGCGTGAACACATTTTTTACAAACTAATAACATATGCATCTAGCTTAAAATATTTGTTAATAATCAATGAAAATATGGGCACAATTTGGAATATTTACAATTTTCCAACACATCAACTCCTCTTTTTTTTACTCACATTCTCAATTTCTGTCCATCATCCTTCCCCTCTCCTCCCTCCTTCTCTCGCCCTCTCCTCCTAGTGGTAGTTTTTTAAGTTCAGACTCTGAGAGCATGTCTTCATTAGCTGCATTAACATTCACAGGCTGTAGTAAATTCTGACAGTGAAAAGGTCCCCGTAACCTTTAGTTGTGCAGAAATTTACTTCCCCAGAAAATTACAGCTGGCACTGTCTTAATTAATGCCCGCTTTCTTCTCTTGAAAACCCCGAGCCTGTCAGCTGCAGGAGGAGAGGAGGAAGAAGAAGAAATTAGAAAAAAAAAAAAAAAAAAAGAGAGTGAAGAGAAGAGGGGGGAAAAAAGCCGAAGTGGGAAAAAGAAAATCAGGACAGAGAGGAGAAAATGTAAGAAATTTGAGCCGACTAAATGGTTTTACTTACAGATGCGGGGGTGGCGGGCTAAGACGAGGCTGTGAATAGGAATAAAAAAGTGGGTGAATCTCGGTAGCGTTTCACAATATTGCCGTTTGTTTTGTGGTGTTTACGTGCAAGTGTGCATTTGCTGCAAGAACACTGGCTATTCCCCCCAGTAAGTAGATTCAAATCTATACTATCTCCAGCACAACTCCCATCTCCTCTCTCCCGCTCATTCTCCGTTTTTTGTCATCCAAAGTGGTATGAGGGAGCGAAAAGCGAGGGGGGTTTTAGAGGAAAGTAATACATATTTTATCCCAGGCTATCTCCTGGGTGCAGATGCCGCTTTGTTCCAGGCCCTCAGAGGAAGAGAATGACTAAAGAACCAGAAATCTATCTTCACACTAGGGAAGCCCAGCATCACAGTCCTGCACTGATTGGGCCACAAACAAATTAGCATAAATACCAGCATCCATCTGCATGGCAAATATAATGCTAAGCAATTGTTGTGTGTGTGTGTGTGTGTGTGTGTGCAAGGGGTAGGTTGTTGGATATGTCTTTTTTTTTTTTTAGATTTTAGTGGAGGGGGGCGGAAAGATCATGCTCAGTGATAGATCCTGCCCCTAATTGTCCTAGCAAGCTACACTTAAGGCTTGATCATCTTTCTCTCACTCAGCCTGGATGTCTTTTTTTTTTTTTTTTTTTGTCTCTTCTTTCCTCCTCACCCCCCCCCTTCTGCACTCTCTCCTCATTCCATCTCCCACCGACGCTAATTAGAGAAGTGAGTCACAGCCCTGTTGATAGACAAATGTCAGCAAGAGTCTCCAGTCACTTGGTAATTGCCCGAATCAAAGCCGCCGGGAGAGCAAAGATGGTGAGACAAGATATTGTAGAGGTGTCCGTTCTCCGTCTTGTTGCATCTGCAAGTCAAATTGGCCTGGAAATCACCCAGTTTACAAATGGCTACAACAGGAGATTGTTTTGATGTGGCGACATACTTGAGCACATAGGTTGCCAAAAAACATCCAAATGTGTATTTAAAAAAAAAAAAAAAACCTTCCAAAATGACAAATATTAGTATGTCCTTGCAGCTTCTTTGTAGTCAAACCAAACACGAATTACGATCATACTGTGCAATTCAACAATCCCGAGCTAAAGTTCATTGACAATGCATGGAGAAGAAAGGTGTTTGTACTTGCTGAGCAGCGTCTAAATCTGCCTCGGCTATGCCTCACAATTCCTGTAACTTTCTGCAACCGACAATCTGAAAATCATGCCCACCTTATGCAGAAATTGGACAGGTGTGTGAAGGTTTGACCTTTCTCAAGTTGTCTTCTTTCATTCTTCACACAGCTACTTCTGTCATATTTCGTGTGAATGATCAAGTGAAACACCATAAATGACTTTGCACCCATTACCTCTCTATGAAAGCAGTCTTTTCACCTCACCTCTGAGAATGTCTATTCATGTAAAGAATTCAGCATAGCGATGTGGTTGGATGGCACATTAGAAAAAAAATAAAAACTAAAAACTAATCCCAGCCTCAAGGGTGCAAGTGTCCAATAGAATGTTTTTTCTTAACCTTAGCCAAGTGGCAGTAGTTTTAGTTTTGCAGAATTATTCGGTATTAATAGTCTTACCCGAACATATGGTTGCACAGAATAACTATCCTTCATATGATAGTTTTTAATTTGTCCCACGCATGGACAAGGATTGATAAGATTTAAAAAAGAAACATTGTTAAGTTTGCAAAAACACTGTGGTTTGATCGGGACGATCGTTGCCGTGGTAAAAAAGAACTAACCGGTTAGCTTACAGAAAAGAAACCAATAGTTACCAGGTAGGGGAAAGTCAGTCACGTGGTTGTTGACCTATTCGTCTATTCAGCCCAACCTCCTCCCCAAAGACCTTTAGTAATCAGAGACTGTCCTCCTGTTGTTTTTACTAGCAGCATAAAACGACTAATGAAAAGAATAATTATCACAAGTCATTCTAAGTTCTTATCAGCCCACAATTATTGGCTTAGCAGGCCAAAAACAACATCCTAGCAGGCTCAATATGTTCTTACCATGCCATATAAACATCAACCATGGTTTAGAAGGTCCTTCTTAGGCTTTATTTCATGCCTGAGCGTTTTACTGTAAAATAAATTTCGATCTACAATCTGCTTACTGTAGGTTCAGATACAATAGCCATATCGGCTCTATAGTGGTGGAAATTAAAATATGCATTTGAAATGAGATTTTTGTAGGGATAAGGCTGGAGTGCATGGACTTTCCAACAGGAGACCAGGGTCTAATTTCAGTGTGAAACAACGTTTTGTCATTGTAACTACAAAGACACTACCTACATTACATACGATGTGGAAGAAGCAGTGATTATAACCCAAACCATGTGACTGTTTTTTTTTTTTTTCAAACTACGTTTATTTTGTGTCGAAACTTAGCATATATATCTGAACCTCAATTTTTTTCACAAGTGGAATCCAGCCTTTTCGACCGTTAAACGTGAAACGTGTTAAACCACCCGGGCAGCTGGTGTATCTTTGAACAAGAAACAAATCCAGCGAGTTACGTTGAAGAGGGTTCAGTGAGAAGCTTGTTCCACTACTTGTGTGAGTGTGTATGAAAGAGAAGCACATTGTTAAGCTCTTTGGAAAAAGGTGTTACACACTACAAACAAGCCGCCCATTTATTAACACTTTGTTTCTTCCACCTCTGGATTAGGAGACTTGAATGTTCTGGCTATTTCCGCAAATGGCCATTGCACTTTTAGTTTTCTGGCAAAGGACAGTGACCCCTTTTTGTTGTTCCTCCCCCTCCCTTAATACATTGTTTGGTTACATTAAAAGGGTCTTCAACTTTCTTCACAACTAATGATTAAAATATGAAGAAAACTTTATCATAACACATGGGCTCATTTGACAAAGAGAATGAGCTTTGCACTCAGCAAGCTGCTGGTCATTATTTTGTAACACATCATGAAATTTGGGGGCGTCCAACTTCAAGTAGTTAGGACTTTATTTTTAACAAATGGGCAGCGAGCATCAGGCTCCTTGTTTAGCAGTCCACATAAGACACCTCCATTAGAGAGACACCCTGACCGCCCTGCAATAAATTCTCATGTCTCCTAATTATAAAGGTTTCACTCTGGCCTTAGTTAGAACTACAAGAGTCTTCTCCCCAAATAACATCTCGAGCCATCACATATCTTCATCTCATTTACGAAAGAGCTATTCTGTCTGCAGTTCACCCTCACGCTTCCTCCTTTTGTGCGATTCGGTGGCTTTACTATCACTCCAGCAGCACCAATTATAGCAGCTAATCAAAACAATTAGGAGATAGAGGGGGGGGGGTCTGAGAGTTCCAGGTCAGGTAGAGAGCCAGACTATTAAAATAGGTGCCTAATGAGTGTCAGTTTAACTAACATCCACTGTGTTTTTTTCCCTGTGACGGTCAGTGTATGCGTGTAAACAACTCTTCTATAACTAGACCGATGTTGCAATAAAAAAAAAAAATGTTTGCAATTTTTGTTTTGCTTGGGTCAATGCGTATCAGCTAACTTGAAAAGCTCTTCACTGCTCAACAAAAGCCGCGTGCTCCAAACAGTATGTGTGTGTTTATGTGTGTATTACTGTCTATAAAGCCAGTGTCCACATTTATACAGCCTTACAGTGGCAGAAAGTTGGTGAAGAAACACACAAACACACACACGCACGCGCACACACACACATACACAGTCTTATCCCTGTGTTACCTGTGATGATAAACGGCTCCAGATTTTAAGATTCCCATTTCTAATTTTCTGAGTGGAGAGGCAGGACTGTAGCGATTGATCAAATTGGGCAGCAAGTTAAGCTCGACCCTCGCTCTCTACCTCCTCCCTCCTCTAGCTTCCTTTCTGTCTCTCTCTCCCTTTTTTCCACCATCTCTTTCCCCTCCCTTTTCCTGCCCAAAGACCCTCTTAAAATATTAAACTAGATTTATGAATGGTCACCGCACCCCATCTATTAATACCTCTACAATTGACAAGAAATGATGCATTTCTATTGGGTCGCAGAGAGGAATTAAAAATTGGGTTTGTCCAAGCAGCCAGTTTTGATGGATGCAAATTTCCCCCTTCACTTGAATTACTTTACCTGAATTAATTACTAAAATCCTTTGACATCATTCCATAATTGTAAAACACTGACTGAGTCTTGCCAATGTTCTATGAAAAAGTGAATAATAAAGATAAATTTAAAAAACTAATACATTTGATTATAGTGAAACAATAAAAACTATGTTACTGTGATTCTGCAGTAGCTTTCCCCTGGTTTGTTTTTCTTTATCTCTGAATCGGGAATCAAGTTTGCGTTTCACATTTTCACAACAAAAAATTTTCTATTGTACTATTTGGGAGCTACTACTAAAGATACATTTGAAGAAAATACTGTGCATAATGATTGTTATGACTGGTTTAAGTGGTATAAAAGAAAGATAACTTTTCCATTTGTGAAAAAAAAAAAAACAAAAGTTACAATTTAGGTCACAGCCTACAAATTATATTGTAGTTATTTAGTACAAGATATTAATGGTAATAAACCTTTGGGATGTAATATAAAGATTTGTGTATCAATCAAATGTGATGTTACAAAGAACTTAGATGAGCATGTTTGTCTTGTCACATCATCAGTCACATTGAGGAAATGACTTATATTTACAAGAAGTGCTACTTAATTTTAAGTGAAAACTCTCAGTTCTGTACTTTGAAAAGCATCAGAAATCCCAGTTCCCACTTGGAGACATACATTGTAATTCTTCCTAATTTATTCTTCTTCACACTCATACATACAATTAAGTCTTAATCTAATTTCCAAATTAAAAAGTGTTCCAATGTTCTTAATGTTAAACTAAATATAAAATGTCTATAAAAGAGTACGTAAACAAACCTGAATATTTTGTGATTACTAAAATACAATAGGGTTTTTATGTTTATTCCTCTTTGATGTGGTGGATATTGATTAGTAGCTGCTAGCATACATTCGTAGAAATACGTTTTCAGCACGCAGCCATTTGTTGCAGTGTGCATCTTTCTCCCAGGAAGCTTTGGGCACAGCAAAAGGACTCTGGTTTCCCTAGACGGGCAAGGGGAGGGGTGAAGAGTGTGGGGTACTACAGAGAGAGGGAAGAGGAGAGCCAGAGCGTAGGCTAGGGTGGGATTCAGGGATGAGGTTGAGGGGCTGTGGGGGACTCTAGCTACTGAAGTGACTGTGTCTCAGGAGAGGAGCGCCTTCGATCTGATTATTTGGGAAGGACAAAGTGCTTTTGTTGATGAAGAGTCACTGTGATATCTGGGAGCTGGGAAATCGATGGGACACACTGAGCTCTGGCGCATTGATCCCAGCCAAGGCATTGACAGTCCATGGCCTGGTTAGCTATGCGAAGGAAGGAGGCAAAATGAGCTCCTTGTGAAAGTGCTTCTTTCGGTTTGCTGTGTGATGTGGACGCAGCGCCGTTATTTGAATCATTTGTATTGACAAGCTTGACTTGGGAATGATTAATACAACCCGTTTCTAAAGTTTGAGCACCGTGCACGTGGGTTTGCGTGTTCATGTGTGCGTACGTGTTACAGGTAGGGAGTTATATGCTAAATATGCATGTTTGCCTCTTTCAATTACCTCTCTTATTCTCTTTGAAAGTCTGAGGAAAACTTTGAAAAAAGAAAAGAATAAAAAAGATGAAAAAAAGCAACAGAGGCAGGGAGAGAAAGAAAGAGACTCAAATCACTCAAATGAGGGCCCCTCATTATTGGGCCCGGGCGTTGTTTGTCCAGGCAGCCTTTTCCTGGCACCTTGTTAGAGATGTCCACAGCTGGTAATTGGATCCGTCTTGCCGTTAGAGTGGAGCCTCAGCTGACAGACGCTCAGACCGGAGAGACGCTTAAATGACAAATGTTCCCTCTCCTTCTAAAACCTGAGTGTAAAGCTGTGACGTCTCGTTATCGTCTCTCAGATGAGGTTTGAGGGCTCTGGCAATCAAGTGGGCTGCTTAAATCTACCTGCCTACAGCGCTGGCGGGGGTGGGAAGGGGTGTTAGATGCCTTGAGAAAGCTTTAGGTAAAATGTTTGTGTGTGTGTTTGTGCATGTAGTAAAGTAGCAAGGGATTTAGTTTTCTATTTTAATCTAGGAGCATCCTCAACTTAGATTTAAGAGAGCAAACATGGCATTTTACATAACTTTCTATGTCCACCCTGCACTGATGAAGATAATGTGTATATGCACTTTTCCTTTACATATCTGAAATAGGTTATATAAAGCGTTTCCACACTAAATGGTCCTCATATTCTATATGATACGTGTCCTCCAGACCTAAAGATTTTGTAGTACATTACGTTACAGTGTCTCATATTTGCTTTGAATAAGTTTACATCAATACAGTCAGACACATGATCCCGGCGGAGGGGGATCATAACACACTTAGGCACTGATGGTAACTACATGGCTACTGACTACAAATGTACAACCTCCAGCACAAGTAGAATTGACCTGACTTATAAATATATATAAATATTAATCGTAGAAGCACACAAATTCAAATACTGAAGGTTCATTCATATTTTCTGTCTCACTATAATTGTATACAGTTGTAATTAAGAGAAGCCAATTTTATGTTTTTTATTTCTATTTTATTTATTTATAATTTTGTGCATTTCATATTTCACACACAGGACAATTAGTCATAGGTAAAAAAAAAACATATTTAGCAATGACAACAACTAGCTAAACAACAAATGCACATGTAAAAACAAATAACTGTTTATGATGACATAATAAAAATAACATAAATGAATCATTTAACGACAAAACTAAAACAAACTGAATGGCAGTGGAGAGTTTTAAAACATGGTATGAGGTTTTCTACATTTTGGTTCTAAGTACTATTCTTACTACTATACTAACCTTATAACTCATGCAACAATATGTTGAAATACCCCCCCCCCCCACCCCCCCCCCCCCCCCCCCCCCACCCCCCCAAGTAGAAAGGTGGGCATCTGTTGAAAATGTACAGAAAGGGTGAGTGTGGCTCAGGGGATAGAGCAGTCATTCACCATTCACCAGGTCGATGGTTTGATTCTTTACTCCTGCTGTTACATGCCGAAGCGTCCTTGAGCCCCAAGTTAGCGTCTCCCTTGGATCAGAGCAGCTCCATGGCAGCTTCTTCATTGGTGTGTGTGTGTGTGTGTGTGTGTGTGATTGTGAATGTGAATGAATGAGAGGGAGTTTATTAGGAACACGCCGTGAGTAATGGACACTGTCTTTTTGATCATACGCAAATACACACCTTACCAAAGCGATAAGTTATGCGTAAGATAATACTTTTCATGGCAACTTTGTAATTTAACACATCTCACACACAGTTTAGTAATATTATTGCTATTTACTATATGCGGTTACTGTAGGCATTGTCAAATTCAGCACCATTACTATGATGGTTTTGTAGACAATTTATGTTTTCCAGACACGTCCTCTAACAGCTCAGTTTACGATCCACTTGAATGTTGCACCCACCAAGACTATGATGCTGGACAGCAATGTGCAGCAGGAAAGTGCAAAGCAGTAAGCTGTAGCTAAGCGTGTAGCTGAAGACTCCGAGACTGACAATATGAATAGTGAAGTTTCTGACCAAGTGGATTTAGTTAAAGCCTGAAGAGGTGGGTTTATGGAGCTGCTAGCAGCTCAGGTGCAGCTAATGTTGTGTAGAAATCACGCTGGTTTCCCTTTACAATTCATGAGTAGGTGAGAGCACTGGATTTGACTAACGTTATGTTGCTGATCAGGCACTAAAGGTGTTTAATGAGATGTTTACAGTAGATGATATTATATGATTATTTTGGTGCCAACTTTGCGAGGTTGACTGTACTCTGAGTTTATTGGTGTGGTATATTTGGGTATCTTGCACCCAGCCACTGGGACCTTTTTTTAATCTCTTGCTAATTATTATTTGTATTGAATTATATTATATTATCTAATTATATATAGAATATAATATATAATTATATTAGTGTATTTGTAAAACTGTAGATGTAATTTTTCCAAACACATAAAGCATTTAACATATTTAGCATTTCTTCACTAAACAAACTCAATGTACAACCGCATGAAAGTCTTGTTTTTTACACATAATGGTCCTAAAATGTGATTTGATCTTCATTCAAAGTCACAAAAAATAAAAATAAAAATGAGCGGATGAACACAGTAATGTAATGTCATGTCTTTTTTGAGCAGACCCATTAAAAAGTGATGGTGGAAAAATGTATATTGGCAACACTGGTAACAGTGAACTGGAGCTTTAGCAAACCTTTAGTCCCATCAGAAAACATTCAAACAGTGTAGGTGTGCTATTAATGAGCAGCAGTCAAAGTTGTTGATTTGCATGCAGCTCAAAAACATTTGATATTCATTGGTCCACAGTTAGGCATATGGTGCAAAGTCCCATGTTTGCCAACTTTGTATCCACCAGGATAATGTCAGGGTGGTTGTCTGCAACCTGAAAGTCAGAAAAGCTGGGTGATGCTTTAGGACAATGACGCTAAACATCAAAGTAAATCTGCTACATCAAATCTCTTTTTACAGCCATCATTTTTCTACTTTTTTTGTAGTCGCTTTGGCACAAGAACAAGCCCAATCGTTCAGGCGAGTCAACACCAAGTGTGTCAGGTGTGTGCCGCTTCCGGACTGTCAGAGCCGACTGTGATCGCGATAGTTCTTTGACAGTCTTTGCTAGTCTTCAGGTGTGTTCCCAGCTTTAGTAAACTCTGGATGTTCAAATGCGTTAAGGAGTGATGCCTTCTATCAAGGGCTTGACATTAGCTTTTCTGCTCACCAGCCACTGTGACTAGTGGTTTTCTAAAGTCACTAGCTACTCAGCAATTTTAGTGACAATGGGAAATTATGTGATTTAAGTTGACTATACTGTGCTAACTAGATTCTTGAAATAGATTTTGAAAACCTTTTAAAATGTAAATGACCACAACACAAGACTACCAAAAAAAATAAAATAAATAATAATAATAATTATTATTATTATTATTAATAAAGATGGAGGACTGGACTGGAACATGGAGGCACATGATTCGCTGTGGCGACCCCTGAAAGGGAACAGCCGAAAGGAAAAGAAGAAGAAGATTAATATTATTAATAAATAATCAGGAAAATAATTATTGAAACAAATTAATTTTAAATATTAAAAGCATTTATTAATGTTGGTATCTGTGACATCAGTGCTGCTAAAATCATCCTTTCACTCTACAAAAGGCAAAGCCTGTTTTCAGAAATGCTTTCATTTCATGCTTGAGAAAATATTCTGTTAATCAGAAAAATAGTGCAACAAGCTGCTTTTGTTTTTGAATGGAAATGAACATCCAGAACGAAAGGGTTTTCCAATTAAGTGTGTTTGACATGCATCAAACATAACCTGGCAGAAGAATAGATTCCCAGGTTCAAACCGTACAAGCATTTCCATATGG